>NC_088340.1:14665000-14880000 GCF_036884655.1 Musa acuminata AAA Group
TTTTGAGCTTTTTCGAATGCAACCAAGCGAGACTATAGGCGACATGTACACCCATTTCATGGATGTCGTCAATAATCTAAGAGTTCTTGGTAAATCTTTTTCGAATTTTAATCACGTAAGCAAGATCTTAAGATCCCTTCCAAAAAAGTGGGATCCTAAAATAACCGCAATATAAGAAACAAAAGATTTAAATATTTTTCCACATGAAGAACTAATTGGTTCATTGATGACATATGAAATGGTGCACAATGCACATGATAAACAAAACAACCTTCCAAAGAATAGGAAGGATTTGGAACTCCGGACAAATGAATACCACTTGAGCGATGACTCAAGTGATGAGGACAATGATAAACTTGAACTTCGAACACTAAATCTTAATAAGTTTATTATACAAAAATCTAAAATAAATAATGAACTTGAACAGAGGAAGAGGCCAAAGAAGAAGAACACAAAGTGGGATGAATCTAGCTCCTCCGAAGACGAGGAGAAAATCAAGAAAATCGAGGTGATAAACTACGTCTTAACCGCTTTCAATGATGAGGTAATTGAAATTCCCCTAATTTATTTTGAAAATACTTGATGCTTTCATGATTTATTTTCTTTTTTAATTTAGAATGAATTTTCTTAAAAATTACATGTTTAAAAATAAAAATACAAAAATTATGATCATGCTAGTAATTTCGAAAATGATAATATTGTATATTTTATGATAAACAAACAAAATGATTTTGATTGAAAATATGAAATCATGGTTAAGAAGTAATAATATTTATCATGTTGATTTCCATTGTTATTTCTCGATTTTTAATGAAATCATGTTTGATTTGAAGTAATGCATAAAGTTGTAATGAAAATATTGAAATTTTGATACGATGATTTGACGATTTTGTGCATGAGATTTTAAAGTTATACATGATGATTTTTGTGGTTTATTGATCTTGATGGTTTTTATAATGAAATTCATTTTTCGATCCTAAACGTTGATGCATATTTTCATAAATGAAAATGACATGCTTCTATAAAATAAATCATATAAATTGAAATGGCTAAAAAGAGAAAAGCATGTTTCTTGAAAATTCTTTTTCTCTATCTTATTGATTGTGATGAATCTATTTGATCATCTTTTTATAAATTTCTTAAAAATGATTTTGATTTGACAATTTGAATTTGAATGAATTTTTATCCTAATTATGATCTTGGTTTATTGGAATTACTTGAGATCTTCTTTATGAATGAAAATCTTATATCTCCTACGTTTCCTTTTACCATTTCCTAAAGAGGAGATCTATAAAACTAACCATGATCTTGATAATTATGTTTTGATATTTTATGTAAATCAAGATCGTTCACTATGACTTCTTGCATTTTATTAAAGAAATTATTTAAATGAATCATGTCTTTTGGTATTTACACATCCTTGAGATTTTATCTTTCATGACATGATGTGATTGTATTTATGGCTTGTATGCCTTGAAATGATTAAAATATTTTACACTATTTTGTTCTTCTCCTCTTCCTTTATGTTTACAATGATAAAATGAGAAAAATTTTGATCATGCATTGTAGGATATAATTGCTATAATGAGAATTTTACACTATTACATGCCTTAATAACTTGTTGAAAATTATGTGTTTTGGATACAAAAATTTTCATGATCATGAGCATGCTTTATCTTCATAATTGTGTTTGAAAATCTATAGCAAAACCATGTCCGAATGCATGAAAGTGTTAAATTTTATTTTTGGATTTTCTTGATCCTAACAATTCATTTTTGAAAATCTATTGATCTTGATTTGATGATTTAAATGAGCTTTATCTTGATTTTTCGAAATTTATAAATTGAGATTTCTTATGCTTAAATCAAGATTTTATATGCATGAATTAATATCTTATTCTCTTACAAGATTTAATTAACTCTATCGTTTTCATGATCTCCTAAGAATTCTTTATGTTTTTTATTTAAGAGGAGATTTGTTAAAATGAATCATGGTTTCTCTTGATATCTCAAAATTATAACTTGAGTATTCATTTTATAAATCAAGATTGTTTATATGTTCTCTCATGACATCTTTTAAGGCTTATGACTTGAATTTTGAATTTTGTTATGTAAAATTCTTTGAATGAATGAAATACATCTCATCACCTAATAATTCTTCTTGATATTCCTTATGTGATGATATAAATACATGAAATATTCATTTATTTGTTTTGATAAGAAGTTTCGATCATGCATGGTAGGATGTAATTTGACAAAATTGGTACCATCATGATGTGAAATAAATGATGATTTGGAATCATGCATTAATAATGATTTTATATTTTATGATTTGGTATGATGCATGCAATAATGAAATATTCATGAATTTGAAATGATGCATGCAATACTTATGATAATGATGTACATGGTGTATTGCATATGATGTGTATCATAAATGCTTTAAATGATGAATGTTTGATATCATGATTGATAAATGCTTAAAAATTTTAATACTTAAATATAATGTATAATATGCTCATAATGATAATTCATTTATTTGTATCATGCATGAAAAATGAAATGTATGGTTTTGAAAATGTGCATGTTTTAATTTGAAAATATAATGATGCACAAATAAGATTAATACTTACCTTTGTCATGATTTAGAAATTGACGCAAAGGGTCTTCCCTTCTTTTTGACATTGATAAAGGGGGAGAAATATCGCTAGCTCATCTTGCAAAATTTAGAAACATACACTTTGCAAAGGAAGCAAAATTGCTAGCTCAAACAAAAGAAGCAAATGTGCTATCTTGCCTATCTCAAGAGGCAAAAATGCTAATTTGCGCATCTAGCAAAGTTGACAAAATTTACATATTTCAAGAAGCAAGAGTTGCCTTCTTGAACATCTCTAATTTGTTAGCTTGCATGATGTAGAAGTTACTATCTCAAAAGAAGCAAAAGTGCTATCTTGTATGTTGTAAAACATGCATATCTAAAACTTGATAGCTTGAATGTTCTAAGCATGATGTAACACTTGCTAAATTTTCTAGCTTCAAAATTGCATGATGATAAAACTTAATATTATGTTTTTTATGCAATAAGTTGAACCTATATTCCAAACACATGAATAGTTGGACTTCTCCTTTTTGTTGATGACAAAGAGGGAGAAGAATGGTGTTACGCATAAGTTTATACATAAGTTCATGATGACATGTTGCAAGTATTCATGATGAATATTGCAATGACTTGAATTCAGTTTGAATTCAAGGTTCTATCAATATGGCATATTGATAGGCGGAGTTTGTTTAAACTCCAGGAGTTAAGATTAACTCCGTCATCAAGTGGTTGTCATCATCAAAAAGGGGGAGATTGTTGAATCTTGTATTTGGATGATGAAACCACTTGATATATGTTTATGATTTAATCTGTGTTTTGAGTGACGTGGGATGCTTCGATGAGGATGAGACAATTAAAGTAGGAAAAATCATGTTGTGTTGGAGGAACATGTCAAAAGATTGGACGTCGGGCCGGTGGATCGGTCAACGTTTCGATAGAAGGCTTCGGGTCGTGTACTCGGGCATCGGGCCAAGAAGAGTGGGTATTGCGCCAAGGATATCGGAGTTGCAGAGTCAACTGGCCGATTGGGCAATAGGCCGCAGGAGAGGATGATGCGCCAATGAATCGGAAGAAGCATCGAGGGACCAATGACATGCGGACAACTTGGTTAATTGCTTAGGATTAATTGTCTCGATCGAAGTTTAGTTTTATATGTGCAGGATTAACTACGATGGATGTAAGACATGCAACAGGAGTTGCTCCGGAGTCAAGACTATGATCACGTTGGGAGTTCGAGAGTTTGACGGAAGTCCGGACGATCGTCGGAGGTTCTACGGGAACAAATCCGAGAAGTCTAGGAGCTTGGCAAAAGAAGCTCGTCGAAATTCGCCAAGTGGATCGTTGCAAGTCCAGGGGTTTGCCGGAAGTCTGCAGGAGCATCACCGAGGGTTCATCGGATGATCGACGGAAGTTTGCCGGAAGCTCGCCGGAAGAAGCGATTGATGCACCGGAGCAAGTTGCAGTAAATGTCTTAAGAAATGTTGTAGTTAGCATGTAGATTAAGTTAGGAATGGGAGGTGATCCCATTAACTTAATCTGGGGGCAATTGGGCACTTTACAGTATTGAATCTCGGATTTTGATGATAAAATCAATTGATGGGTTAATTGATCTAATCCATATTATTAAGTTAAGTGTGTAGGATTAACTACAATAATCAGAAAACATAAAGCAAGAATACTGGAGTCAAGTTCGATGGACGTTTAAGAGACCGAAGAATCGTCGGAGATGCTGTGGGAACCAACCGAGAAGAAATCGGGAACCTGTCAGAATTTTCGGAAGTTCGCCAAAGAGATCGTCGGAGGTTGAAAAATTGAAAAGCTCACCGAGAAGACTTGGCTACTCGTTAAAGTCATCACAAGATCGGGAGCTTGCTGGGAGTCTGTCGGAAGAAGTTTGTCGGAAAGCTCACCGGAACAAGACTCGACGTTCGCGGTTGAAAACTTGCTTAGGATGTTTTTAGTTATGTAGTTCACTTGTAATTAGGATTAGGATTAAGAGATAATCCTATATCCTAGTTAGGGGCCAACTGGGCCCAAAATTAGACTTGGTTTGGGCTAAATTTAAAGCCCAACCAGTGAACCGAAGGGTCTGGCGGTGGCACCGCTTGGCTGGGCAGTGGCACTGCCAGTCCACTATCAGTGTCAGACACTGACAGGCAGTGGCACCGCCACTGACAGGCGGTGGCACCGCCAGCATCGGGAACCAAAGAGAATTCATATTTTGTTGCCCAAATTTGAATACTCTTGAGGCCTATAAATACCCCTCAAATGTCAGCTGAGATTACAACTTTTTGAGAAGCAATTGATTGAGAGAAAGGTCTTAGAAAAGTCTTAGCAAGTCTTGTTTTCAATTTGCTAGTGTTCACCTTCTTCTTTCTTGCTAAAAATCTGTAAGAGAGTGAACCGCTTTAAAAAGTTGTAAGAGGGGTATTTACCCTTCCCCTTCAAGAGATTTGCTAGTGGAAGGTGGGAGCCTCATCGAAGAGGGGTCTCGCAAGTGGATATAGGTCATTTGACTGAACCACTTTAAAATCGGTGTGATATCTGGTTTGCATTTCATTATTGCTATTTACATTACTACAAACCTTCTTACGTGCTTTATTTCCTCATTACCTTTGCTGCATACCTTTACGAACACGCATTCAAGTTAAGCTTTTCAAGTTCGGTTTTTATCATCGAAAGATTTGTCAAATCCGACGTTTTAATCCGCTGCACTAATTCACACCCCCCCCCCCCTCTTAGTGCCCTCCAATCCTAACAATTTGTATCAGAGATAGGCTCACTCTCATATTTGGTTTGATACCCAAGAGAGATGGCTTAATCCGGTATACATGAGGGTCATTCTATCACACGTCCTCCCTTGTTTAATGGGTCGGATTATACTTATTGGAAGACTCGTATGAGGATCTTCCTCATTTCCATGGATTTCGAGCTTTGGACTATTGTCGAAAATGGATTTCAAAAATCTTCTCTTCCGATGAGCGAATGGAATGAATCGGAGAAGAAGGTTTTTGCTTTAAACGCAAAGGTTATGAATGCCTTGTTTTGTGCACTAGACAAAAATGAATTTAATCGTGTTTCAATTTGTGATTCGGCTTTTGATATTTGGAGAACTCTTGAGGTCACTCATGAAGGCACTAGCCGAGTGAAAGAGTCCAAAATCAACATCCTTATGCACTTTTACGAACTCTTCCGAATGAAACCAAGTGAGTCCATCGGAGACATGTACACCCGGTTCACGGATGTCATCAATGGACTCAAAGCTCTTGGTAAAGATTTTACTAACTTTGATCTAGTAACTAAAATCTTAAGATCCCTCCCTAAAAGTTGGGATCTAAAAGTTACGGCCATTCAAGATGCCAAAGACCTTAAAACATTCCCTCTTGAAGAACTTATTGGGTCTCTAATGACCTACGAAATGACATGTCAAGCTCATGATGAGCTCGAGAACCCCCTTCCAAAGAACAGGAAGGATATGACACTCACATCACAAGAAGACCACTTGAAAGGAACATCAAGTGATGAGGATAGTGACAATGACATTGCACTTTGGACTCAAAAATTTAAAAAATATTTAAGAAAGAATAAATTTAAAAATAATATAAAAAATAAATTCGAACACAAGAAGGACCAAGTGATTTGCTATGAGTATAAAAAACCGGGACACTACAAGAACGATTGTCCTCAAGCCAAAAAGAGAACATCAAAGAAGAAGGCGCTCAAGGCAACGTGGGATGATTCAAGCGCGTCCGAAGAAGAGGAGTCCAACACCGAGCAAGTTGCTCATTACGCTCTAATGGACATCGGAGAAGGGGTAACAGATTTAATTGATGTAGATTTACCTTATCATAAATTATTAAATTCCTTCCATGAGTTATTTGATGAATGTAAGATAATTAGTAGAAAATACAAATTGCTAAAAAAGGAGCATGATAGTCTCACTTGTGATATCGATAAATTAAAAACTGAATATCATGATAGTTTAGCTCCATGTATAAAATGTCATGATCTAGAATCTCTCCAAAAGGAGAACTTGCTACTTAAGGACACCTTGAAGAAATTCGAGGTTGGTAGTAAGTCTTTGAACATGATCTTTACAAATAAGGGTCACATTCCTAAAAGAAGTGGAATCAGATTTGTGAGAAGTCCTTACCAAAATCCAATCACCTTCATTAAAGGCCCTGTCTTACATGTTTGGCACCAAAGCAATTGTAACTTTTGTTACAAATATGGACATAAAACTTACAAATGTCCATTCAAGAAAATTAATCCGAACAAACTAATTTGGGTTCCTAAAGGAACCATGATCAATTCTATGCAATATGATGAACAAGTTAAATCAGTTTTTAAGGCACCCAAAAGAAAATGGGTATCTAAAAATAATCCCTTCTTGTAGAAACATACACCATCACAAGCTAGGAGCAAGAGATGGTATCTAGATAGTGGATGCTCAAGACATATGACTGGAGATCCATCTCATTTCTCTATGCTCACTAGCAAAGAAGAAGGGTACGTCACCTTCGAAGACAACAACCAAGGCAAAATCATTGACAAGGGAACCATAGGTAACAAATTAAAATTTTTTATTGATGATGTCTTACTAGTTGATGGATTGAAACATAATCTCTTGAGTGTTAGTCAATTATGCGATAAAGGTTATATCGTTAGATTTAAATCAAATGTGTGTATTATTGAAAAACCAAACCATAACATAACTATGATTGCATTAAAACAAAATAATGTCTACACCATCAACCTTGATGAACTAAGTAATGAAATGTGCTTTTTCGCTTTAAATGATGATGCTTGGCTTTGGCATAGGAGACTAGGCCATGCAAGCATGAAACTAATATCTAAGATCTCATCTAGAGAATTAGTGCGAGGAATTCCAAATATAAAGTTTATTAAGGATAAAGTATGCGACGCATGTCAACTAGGTAAACAAATAAAAACTAGTTTCAAACCAAAAACTCAAATTAGCACCACTAGACCATTACAATTGATTCATTTGGACTTATTTGGCCCAATTGACATGACAAGTCTAGGGGGAAGCAAATATGCGTTTGTAATTGTGGATTACTATACTAGATACACTTGGACCTATTTCTTAGCTCACGAAAGTGATTGTTTCAAGTGTTTCTCTAAATTTTGTAAACTCACTCAAAACGAAAAATGTTTCATGATTTCATCAATTCAGAGTGATCACGGTGGCGAATTTCAAAACCGTGACTTTCAAAATTTTTTGTGAAGTTAATGGATACAATCGCAACTTCTCCACTCCGAGGAATCCCCAACAAAATGGAGTAGTTGAAAGAAAAAATAGAAACCTATAAGAAATGGCAAGAACGATGTTAAATGAACATAGTTTACCTAAGTATTTTTGGGCCAAAGCCGTAAATACGGCTTGCTACATCATGAATAGAGTCCTAATAAGACCATCCCTATCAAAAACTCCCTATGAATTATGGAATAATAAAAAATCAAATATTTCTTATTTTAAAGTTTTCGGTTGTAAATGCTTTATTTTGAATGAAAGGGATGCCTTAGGAAATTTGGATGCTAAATCCGATTAAGGCATCTTTCTTAGTTACTCTTCCGTTTCTAAGGCTTTTCGGGTTTTTAACAAAAGAACCTTAGTAATAGAAGAGTCTATTCATGTAGTTTTTAATGAAATTTCTAATTTAAAGAAAAATAATTTTGATGATGATCTTGGTTTTGATAATTTGAATTTAAATGAACCCCCTCCTCAAAATAGCAACTTGGATGCACCTTCTTCCGAAATTTCCTTACCCAAGGAATGGAAGTATATAGATGCTCATCCAAAGGAGCTAATTATAGGAGATACATCAAAAGGGGTTCAAACTCGTTCCTCTTTCAAGAATTTTTGTGCTAACGCCGCCTTCCTTTCTCAAATCGAACCTAAATGCATTGACGAGACCATAAAAGATGATTTTTGGGTTATTGCAATGCAAGAGGAATTGAATCAATTTGAGAGGAATAAGGTATGGAAGCTTGTTCATAGACCTAGTGACCATTTAGTCATTGGTACTAAATGGGTCTTTAGAAACAAGCAAGACGAAATTGGTATCGTGGTTAGAAACAAGGCTAGATTAGTGGCCAAAGGTTTCAACCAAGAAGAAGGTATCGATTACAAAGAAACCTTCGCTCCCGTGGCTCGATTAGAAGCCATAAGGATGCTCCTTGCCTATGCTAGTAGTAATAATTTTAAACTATTTCAAATGGATGTCAAAAGTGCTTTCTTGAATGGTTTTATTTCCGAAGAAGTATATGTCGAACAACCTCCTGGATTTGAAAATTCTCTTCTTCCTAATCATGTATTCAAATTGACTAAGGCTCTCTATGGCTTGAAACAAGCTCCTAGAGCTTGGTATGAAAGGCTTAGTTCCTTTCATATTTTAAATAATTATACCAAAGGCAAGGTTGATACTACATTGTTTATTAAACATTTTGAAAATAATTTTCTTATTGTGCAAATTTATGTTGACGATATTATTTTTGGCTCCTAGGATGAATCACTATGTGAATCATTTGCCAAATGTATGAGTCATGAATTTGAAATGAGTTTAATGGGTGAATTAACTTCTTTTTAAGATTACAAATCAAACAACTTAGTAATGACATATTTCTTAACCAATCTAAATATACATTAGAATTGTTAAAACGATTTAACATGGATAATTCAAAAGTAATAAGCACCCCTATGAGTAATTCGACTAAGTTAGATATGGATGAAAATAGTGAAAATTTCGATTAAAAAACATATAGGGGAAAGATAGGTAGTCTACTCTACCTCACCGCGACTAGACTGGATATTATGTTTAGTGTAGGACTTTACGCTAGGTTTCAATCTAATCCTAAATTATCTCATCTTAAGAGTGTTAAAAGAATATTTAGGTATCTTAAAGGAACTCCAAATTTAGGATTGTGGTATCTAAAATCTGAAAATTTTGATTTAATAGCTTATGCAGATGCCGATTTTGGCGGATGCAGAATAGATAGAAAAAATACATCCAGAACATGCCAGTTTTTAGGACATGCACTTGTTTCTTGGACTTTCAAGAAACAAAATTCAGTTGCACTATCTACGGCGGAAGCCGAATACATTGCTGCAAGTGCATGCTGTGCATAAGTTGTTTGGATGAAAAACACATTAGAAGACTATGGAATTCACTTTAAAAACGTTCCCATAAAATGTGATAATACTAGTGCCATATGTCTTACTAAAAATCCAATTCAACACTCTAGAACTAAGCACATCAACGTTAGGCATCATTTCATACGCGATCATGTCCTTAACAATAATGTTGTTCTAGAATTCATTGACACAAAGCATCAATTAGCAGATATATTTACAAAAGCTTTAAATGAAGACCAATTTGAATTCATTAGAAGGGAATTAGGTATGTTAAATTATCCCTAAGAATAAACTTGTTTGAATGGATTTGTTGTAAAGTTTTTCATCCTCTCTCCATTCCTCGGTGAATTTGATCCTTCTCTTTCGATTCTAAATGACACGTTAAATTACCTTATCTTGAGTCAAACACCGCTTCCATCTGATCAAGATTAATGATTTTATGATATTTTGTGAATCTCGAAATTGATTTTGATGGCTTGATTATGAGTTTCAAGTTGCCGATTTGAATTTGAATAAGTTTGTATTCGAATTATGATCTTGACTTATTGGAGTTACTACTTGAAATTTTTTTTCACAATCTCTTCCTTGTACACCTATAATTTTTTTTATTTATAAAAATAAGAGATTTGATAAAATGGATGAATGCTGAATTTTCCTTTAAGATGAAATCTGCGTAAATATTTTAGCATACTTAATTTTGAATGATAAATTTTTGTATGATCAATGCTGAATTCCTAATGTTATAATCATAAATTATGTGCTTCAAGTCTCATTCCCTTTTTGTTGATGACAAAGGGGGAGAAGTGATGACTAAGTGATGACTTATACCATTTCGATAGCATGACTTAATGAAAATATCTTATGCGCATCGATAACATGACTTATATGAATTACAAAAGCTTGTGTGATATGAATGTCTTATATGCCTTACAAAATCTTTGAGAATATCGCAAGATTGATTGATCATATTGAAAGCATGCCTTACATTTATATCATGAAATTCATATTGAAAATCTTTATCTCCCGTCGTAGTAAAAATTGTCTCTTATCATTCGACTTGAAAATGATTTTTATCGAAGTTTCGTATTTACTTATGCTTAATGAGAATAACAATAAGTTCTACGGTTAGAACTTATCGGTTTATGCTTGAATTCAATGGGATGGAATTCAAGTGTTTTTATCTTCTCATAATATGGCATATAGATAGGGGGAGTTATGTTTAACTCCGTCATCAATTGATTGTCATCATCAAAAAGGGGGAGATTGTTGAATCTCAGATTTTGATGATAAAATCAATTGATGGGTTAATTGATCTAATCCATATTATTGAGTTAAGTATGCAGGATTAACTACGATATCCAGAAAACACAAAGCAAGAATACTGGAGTCAAGTTCGATGGACGTTTAAGAGACCGAAGAATCATCGGAGATGCTGCCGGAACCAACCGAGAAGAAATCGGGAACCTGTTGGAATTTTCGGAAGTTCGCCGAAGAGATCATCGGAGGTTCACGGAGATCACCGCGAAGGCTCAGCTACTCGTTAAAGTCATCACAAGATCGGGAGCTTGTTGGGAGTCCGTCGGAAGAAGTTCGTCGGAAAGCTCGCCGGAACAAGACTCGATGTTCGCGGTTGAAAACTTGCTTAGGATGTTTTTAGTTATGTAGTTCACTTGTAATTAGGATTAGGATTAAGAGATAATCCTATATCCTGGTTAGGGTCCAACTGGGCCAAAAATTAGACTTGGTTTGGGCTAAAATTAAAGCCCAACCAGTGAACCGAAGGGTCTGGCGGTGGCACCGCCAGACTGGGCGGTGGCACCGCTCAGCACCCGAGGGCCAGGCGGTGGCACCACTTGGCTGGGCGGTGGCACCGCCAGTCCACTATCACTGTCAGACACTGACAGGCGGTGGCACCGCCAGCATCGGGAACCAAAGAGAATTCAAATTTTGGAGCCCAAATTTGAATCCTCTTGAGGCCTATAAATACCCCTCAAATCTAAGCTAAGATTACAAATTTTTGAGAAGCAATTGATTGAGAGAAAGGTCTTAGAAAAGTCTTAGCAAGTCTTATTTTCAATTTGCTAGTGTTCACCTCCTTCTTTCTTGCTGAAAATCTGTAAAAGAGTGAACCGCTTGTAAAAAATTGTAAGAGGGGTATTTACCCTTCCCCTTCAAGAGATTTGCTAGTGGAAGGTGGGAGCCTCATCGAAGAGGGGTCTCGCAAGTGGATGTAGGTCATTTGACCGAACCACTTTAAAATCAGCGTGATCTCTGGTTTGCATTCATTATTGCTATTTACATTACTACAAACCTTCTTACGTGCTTTATTTCCTCATTACCTTTGCTGCATACCTTTATGAACACGCGTTCAAGTTAAGCTTTTGAAGTTCGGTTTTTATCATACGAAAGATTTGTCAAAACTAACGTTTTAATCCGCTGCACTAATTCACCCCCCGCCCCCCCTCTTAGTGTCGCTCCGATCCTAACAGACAGACCCAAATTTGGCCGAATGGATCAACCCATTCGGACTAGAATTCCTGCCAAGCGGTGGCACCGCCTAGGAGAGGGTCTCCCAAGAAAGCTGGGCAGTGCAACTGCCCTAGGTAGGTGGTGGCACCGCCTAGGCTTAGTCTCCGAGCGAGATTGGGCAGTGCAACCGCCCTTGACAGGTGGTGGAACCGCTTGAGCTCTATCTCCGAGCTCTGCTAAGCAGTGCAACCGCCCCAGTCAAGCGGTGGAACCGCTAGGGCTCAGTCTCCGAGCGAGACTGGACGGTGCAACCACCCCTATCAGGTGGTGGCACCGCCCAGAGGCTTAGTCTCCGAGCTGTCAGGCGATTGTACCGCCCCAATCAGGAGGTGGTACCGCTAGGACCCCGGAAATCCGGAAGATGACATTTTTGAGCTCCAAATTCAAACCAATTTGGAGCCTATAAATACCCCTCCCATCCCTGGGTAAAACACACAAGCACAGAGAGCAAAAAAGGAAAGAAACGTTGTAGAAATCAGTTGAGAAATCCCTCCTCTAGCTTAAGTGTTAAGATTCTGTTTTAGAGAGGAGAGTGAGTGCTTGTAAGGGTTGTCTCCTAAACCTAGTAAAAGGAGAAGAGGGGTGTAAGAAGGAGGTTGATCTTTACCTAGTAAAGGAAAATTGTTAGTGGATGCTGGTGGCCTCGACGGAAGAGGAATCAGAGGAGTGGATGCGGGTCATGATTTACCGAACCACTATAAACTCCCATCTTCTCTGGTTTGCATTTTGTTTCCTGCTATTACATTACTGCAAACCCCTTCAATAGCTTACTGCCTTCAATACATTTACGTATGCTTTCAAGGTAAGTTTCCGAAATTACCTATAAAATGAATTATGTAGCACATGACGAACATAAGAACCATCTTCCAAAGAATAGGAAGGATTTGACACTTCGAACACTAGAATACCACTTGAGTGATAACTCAAGTGATGATGATGATGACTTTAAACTTCTCACTACAAAATTTAAAAAATTTATGAAACAAGAATCAAAGAATAAAAATGAACTTAAAAAGAAGTTGCCAAAGAAGAAGAAAGTATTCAAGTCGGTTTGGGAGGAATCGAACTCATCTGATGACGAGGAGCAAACCGATGAAGACAAAGCGACGAACTTCGCTTTGGTGACTCTCGACAATGAGGTAAACAACTCAAACAAAACTCATTTACTTTATTTTGAAATTACTTGATGCTTTTTCATGAGTTATTTTATAAATTAGTTAGTAAAAAAATAAAATAAAAATTGTAAAAAAAATTATATCATGCTTTTTTTATTTTGAAAAAAATGATGATAAAAAATACATGTTTTGTGATAAAGGAATAAAATGTTAGATTTAAATCTAATGATTAATCCTATGTATGTTTTTTAGAAGATATAATATGTATCTTGTTGATTTTCAATTTTTATTGAAAATGCCTTATGTCCAATGAAACCATGTTTGATGTCTTAATGAAAATGTTAAGAGGTTTGATATCATGCTTAATGAGTTTATATTTTAAAATTATGCATGATGATTCTTGTAATTTATGACTTATCGATCTTTACCGTAATGAAATTTGCTTTTTCGATTTTAAACTCGATGGATAGTTTTCATATGAAAAACCTGAGCTTACTTATATGAAATCAATTACATAAAATGAAACATATGAAAAGGAAAATGTATTATCATTGGAATTAAAATGATAAATCAAATCTCTTGTTTAAAGAAGCCTTATGTTTAATGTGTTATATTTTTTGTCATGAAGATTTTCATGATGAATCTTGTTTGTCTTTTGTTTTTAAACGATGATTCATATTTTGATTTGGCATAAAAACTTCGGTATGCTCGTAAGAAATCAAATCACTTAAATTGAAACAACTAAAAAGAGGAAAGCTTTCTCCTTGAAAAATTTCTCTAATTTATCGATTTTTCAAAAAGGAGGGATTAATGAATATATCATTGTTTTTTGAATCTCTTAAAAATGATTTTGATTTGATGATTTGAATTTAAATGAGCTTTATTTTGATTTTTTGAGATTTATAAATTGAGATTTCTTATACATGAATCAAGATATTATATCATTTGATCTCCTATATTTCTTTTTGCTATTTATAAAGGAAGAGATTTATTGAAATAAATCATGTCTTGTGGCATTCATGATTTAATATTAATATCTTTCATGTCATGATTTTCATATGACACCATTGCATTTTTGTGATGACATGAACATTTACAACATTATGTTCTTTACTTCTTCTTTCTTGTTTATAATAACAAAAGAGGAGAAAGAAAATTGCTTGTTTGAATGTTAAATTTAGGCAAATTGTTAAATCTCCCAAATGCATAAACTCTCCTTATACATTTTTCGGATCATGATCTTAACTTCTTGATTTTTATGACTTGAGTCTTCTTTATGAATCAAGATCATTTCCTATCATGCTTTCTATTTACAAAAGAAGAAATTTGTCAAAAATGATATATGGTCTTTTGACATTCATGACTTGATTCTTCATTTTTGTTATTTACTAAAAGGGAAAAGAATTACAACATTGTATTATTCCCTTCTATTTGACAGTGACATAGGGGGAGCAAATTTTGCTAGTTTGCTAGCTAGCTTGCATACTTCAAAAAGAAGAAAAAAGTTGCTAGTTTGTACATCATAAAGAGAAGCAAAAAGCTTGCTCATCTCAAAAGACAGAAAAATTTTGCCAACTTTCATATGTGTAAAATTTGCTAACTTGCATATTCTAAAATGTTATAAAATTCACTAGCTTGTATGATGTAGAACTTGTTATCCTGAACATCACCAAGAATTGTTAGCTTACAATCTCAAGAGAAGCAAAAGTGCTATCTTGCCTATCTCAAGAAACAAAATATACTAACTTGCACATCTAGCAAAATTTACAAACTTGCAAAACTCAAAATTATTGCTAGCTTGCTTGATGATAAAACTTGATATTATGTTTATAATGCAATGATTTGAAATTTGCTAAATGCACTTCTTCTTTTTGTTGATGATAAAGGGCGAGAAGTTATGATAATGATCATGCATGGGATGATGTACATAGATATTTTGATTATGCAAGATTTTATGATACATGCAATGATGTGATAAATTGGTTATTTCAATACTCATGTTGCATGCAATTTTGAAATACTATAATTTCAAAGTTTCTATCAATATGGCATATTGATATGGGGAGTTTGTTTAAAACTCCAAGAGTTTACTTAAACTCTATCATCAATTGGTTATCATCATAAAAAAGGGGGAGATTGTTGAATATCGGATTTTGATGATGAAACCAATTGATAGTGTTTATGATTTGAATTGCTTTTTTTGCTGATGCAGGAAGCTTCGATCAGGAAGAGACAATTAAAAGCAGGAAGAATCAAGTTGGGCCAGAGAAAAACATGTTAGAAGATTGGACGTCGAGCCGAATGATCGGTCGACATATCGGTAGAAGGCCTCGGGCCATAGGATCGAGCATCGGGCCAAGAAGAGCGAAAATTACACCAAGAAAATTAGAATTGCGGAAGTCAACTGGCCAATTGGGCAATAGGCCATAAGAGAGGACGATGCACCGAAGAATCGGACGAGGCGTCGATAAACCAATGACATGACGGACAACATTTGATTAGCTTTGTAATAATTGTCTAGATCGAAGTAGGTTTTAAGTGTGTAGAATGAACTACGATAGTGATTAAGGCATAAAGCAAAATAATATGTTGGAGACAAGAACAAGATTTCGTTGGGAGTTCAAGAGTTCGTCGGAAGTCTAGATGTTTGTCGGAAGTTCTATCGGAATTGACCGAGAAATCCAAGAGCTTACCAAAGAAGCTCATCGGAACTTACTAAGAATATCGTCGGGAAGTCCAGGAGCTTGCCGGGAGTCTGCTGAAACATTATCGAGAGATCATCAGAAGTTCGCAAGAAGAAACCTAGACTTATGGACTTATTTAGCTTAGTGAATGTCTTGAAACTTGTAGTTAGTACATAATTAGATTAGAATTGGGCCAACTCAATTAGGGTTCAATTAGGCCCAAGTTTGGGCTATGTTAGGCCAAGTGAAAGGCCCAAACAGTGACCCAACATGTGGCACCATCGTGGCACAGTCTTCGAAATTGTGTCATGTGATGGTACCACCAGACTGGGTGGTGGTACCGCCCAGTGTCAATGCTATAGGCGATGGTAACGCCCAACGTAGGCGATGGTACTGTCAGTACCCGGAGGACGTGGGATAAGACATTTTTAATCTCCAAGTATAAATCCACTTGAGGCTTATAAATACCCCTCTTATCCCTGGTTAACGACATAATAATTGAGAGTGAAAAAATAAGAAAACATTGTTGTAATCTTGTGTGAAGTTCTCTCAAACTCTAAGTGTTAGTAATGTTTAAGAGAGGAGGTTATGGGTATGTAAATATTCTCTCTTGAACTTGTCAAATGGAGAATAGAGTTGTAAGAGGGAGGTTGGTCCTCACCTATTGAAGGAAGACCATTAGTGGATACCGGTGGCCTCGACAGAAGATGAATCAGCGGAGTGGATGTAGGTCAAGACGACTGAACTACTATAAAACTCGGTTTGCATTTCTATTTATGTAATTTACCTTTTTTTCAAACCGTCTTCCTTACTTTGCTTTCACTACTCTTACGAACAAGTATTGAATTTCAAGTTATCTTCCGAGATTAGTTTTTATCGTACAAAAAATTTTCAAACCGATATTTTTATCCGCTGCACTAATTCACCCCCCTCTTAGTTCTGACTCATTTCGAATAGTGGTACCGCCCAGTGTCAGACTAACAGGCGGTGGTACCACCAATTACCAAAAAACCCAAGGATTTGAATTTTGGCTCTAATTTTTGAAATCATTTGGGGTTTATAAATACCCCACAAATTCCTACTTGATAAAAACATGAAAGTAGAATAAAAACTCTGTGATTCCAAGGTTGCAATCTCTTAAAGTTTAGAGTCTCTCTTCCTAGAGTTTAGTGATAATCCTAAGGGAGGTGTGTGAGGGAACACTTACAATAGAGGGGTGTAAAGGTCCTCTCCTAAGCCCATAAAATGGAGAAAGAGTTGTAAGAGTAGTCGATCTTGTATTTACTTTATGCTTTTCATTTACATTGCATACTGATTTCTTACTCATAATATGCTCATTACACTTTTGTACATTTTTAAATTAAACATCTTTCCAATACGGCTTTATGGAATGAAGTTTCAGAATCAACGTAAGTTTTATGAAAGCACTAATTCACACCCCCCTCTTAGTATGAATTTCAGTCCTAACAGTTGGTATCAGAGCTAAGGCTTTTCTCATTTGGTTTAACACCCAAGAGAAATGTCTTTTACTATCAATCAAGAGGGTCTTTCTATCACTCATCCTCCTATGTTCAATGAGATGGATTATCCTTATTGGAAAACTCGAATGAGAGTTTTCTTACTTTCTATATATTTGAATTTATGGAACATTGTCGAAAGTGATTTTCAAAAGTCTTCTAATTCAATGAACGAATGGAATGATTTGGAGAAAGAAATTTTTTTCTTTGAATGATAAAGCAATGAATGCTTTATTTTGTGCTCTAGATAAAAATGAATTTAATCAGATTTCTATATACGAAACTACGCATGATATTTGGCATATGGTCAAAATCACACATAAAAGCACAAGTAGAGTTAAAGAGTCTAAAGTTTATCTTTTGATTCATAGTTTTTAATTATTTTAAATGAAACCAAGCGAAACTATTATTGACATGTACACCCGTTTTACGGATGTTGTTAATAGTTTGAAAGCTCTTGGTAAATATTTTTCTAACATTGAACTCCTTACAAGAAAATTTAAAAAATTCATAAAATATAAAACTAAAAACAAAAATGAACTTAAAAGGAAGAAGCAACCAATGAAGAAGAAAGTACTTAAGGTGACTTAGGACGAATCGAGTACATCTAAAGATAAGGAGCAAATCAACAAAGGCTAGGTGGCGAACTACGCCTTAATGGCTCTTGACAATGAGGTAAATGACTCAAC
This sequence comes from Musa acuminata AAA Group, assembly GCF_036884655.1. Taxonomy (NCBI): domain Eukaryota; kingdom Viridiplantae; phylum Streptophyta; class Magnoliopsida; order Zingiberales; family Musaceae; genus Musa; species Musa acuminata. Next base: position 14,683,289 of record NC_088340.1, read on the forward strand.
CAAAATATCTTTACCTTACAATGAGTTATTTGTTAGGATCAAGAGCACTAAGGGGGGGGGGGGGGGGGGGTTAATTAGTGCAGCGGAAAACTTTCGACGATTAAAACTGCATTCGTACGATGAAATCGTTTCCGACGTAAAACCATTTTCGGAAACTTAACTTGAAAGCGAGTTCGTAAAAGAGTGCAGCAAAAGTAATAAGGAGGTAAAGCACATATGGAGGTTTGCAATAAGGTAAGAAGCAAGAAGAAATGCAAACCAAAGAGCACCGCAATTTTAGAGTGGTTCAGTCAATCTTGACCTACATCCACTTTTGGCTTCCTCCTTCGATGAGGTCACCGACGTCCACTAGAGGCCTTCCTTCAATAGGCGAAGGCCAACCACCCTTTTACAGTTTCACTCCTTTTGACGTGCTTAGGAGACAACCCTTACAAACTTTTCTCTCCTCTCTTGAAAGATCAAAACTTAGAAGAAAAGAGGGAGGAGAACTTCTAGCCTTTACAACACTTTTGAGCTCTAAAAATCATAGAGTAAGATTGGATTTTCGGTGCCCTTTCATGCAGGAAAGGGTGGGGTATTTATAGGCCCCAAACTGGTTTGAATTTAGAGCTCAAAAATGTCATTTCCCGGATTTTCGGGGTCCTGGCGGTACTACCTCCTGACTGGGGCGGTACAACCGCCTAGCAGCTCTGAGACTGAGCCTCTAGGCGGTGCCACCGCTTGACAGGGGCAGTTGCACCGCCCAGTCTCGCTTGGAGACTAAGCCCAAGCGGTGCCACCGCCTGACTAGGGCGGTTGCACCGCTTGGCAGTGCTCGGAGACTGAGCTCAAGCGGTTCCATCGCTTGTTAGGGGTTGTTGCACCGCCCAGCCTAGCTCGGAGACTGAGCCCTGGACGGTGCCACTGCTGGCCAAGAAATATGGGTCCGAATGGGCTAATCCATTCGGCCCAATTTGGGTTTGTCAAGGGCCCAATTGCCCCAAGATTAAGTTAATGGGATCACCTCCCATTTCTAACTTAATTATCGTGCTAACTACGATTTTTCTTAAGACATTTACTGCAACTTGCTCCGGTGCATCAATTGCTTCTTTCGGTGAGCTTCCGGCGAACTCCATCGATCATCTGATGAACCCTCGGTGATGCTCCTACGGACTTCCGGCAAACTCCTGGACTTGCGACGATCCACTTGGCGAGTTTCGACGAGCTTCTTTTGGCAAGCTCGTGGACTTCTCGAATTTGTTCCCGCAGAACCTCCGACGACCGTCCGGACTTCCGTCGAACTCTCGAACTCCCAACGTGATCATAGTCTTGACTCTAGCGTAACTCTTACTGCATGTTTCACTTTCATGATGGTTAATCCTGCACACTTATCTTAACATATGGATTAGATAACAAATGACAATTGACGTCATCATCAAAATCCAAGATTCAACAATCTCCCCTTTTTTGATGATGACAATCAATTGATAACGGAGTTAACCTTAACTCCCCCTATCTATATGCCATACTTGAGATAAGTCATTCTTGAATTCAAGGCCTTTGAATTTAATAGACTTGTTGATAAGTTAAGAACTCTTAACCATATCAATTACTCCCATCATGATTCCTATCATGATGTATCTTACTGAAAAGGATGTCAAGACTTGACATGTATTCTCAAGTTTTACATTTCACATATGAATGATGGTAGCAGTTCAATATAAGATATCAACATATAAATTTACAATTTAAGCTTTTGATATCTGAACGTAAAGCAAACATTTCAAGTGTTTAGCAATCGTAGCATCACATGGCAAGATATCAACAAGTAAAGTTGCTATGCAAGTTCTTGATATTTTATCATGATATGTCAATAACATAGTGCAAATATGACACTCATAACATCAATTCATATATTTCTCATTCAAATATGGCACTTATAGTATCAATTCATATATTTCTCCCCCTTTGTCATCAACAAAAAGGAGAACAATATAAGCAAATTTTAAGCATAAGTGCGGTAATTATTCATGCCATAACTAGGTTCATGTCATTTTCCAACAGTGAGTGATAGAATACCAATTATGCAAACATCTCAAGGAAAACATGACATGGAGATAGCTTTGAATACTTCTTACTTTTTATTTGTTATTATCTTTTTGCATGAAGGAGGAAGGCTATTTGTGATACTAGCTATTTGTGAGTTTACTTTGAATGAAGTTAAAATCGATGAGAGATTAAATCATACTTCATTTTTACAAGGATCAAAATATGTATGTGAAACAAATCCTTGCAAGTAAAAACACTATCATCCATATTTTAAGAAGGAATTTACAAACAGGAATCATTGAATCAAATCTATTTTTAAAAAAAATATTTTTCACATGATAAGTGTATGAGAGATGTATTTGCTAGTTGATTTCAAATGTCAAAAATCAATAATGAGAATCAAACTCGATATGGCATATGTTTATTAAGTCCGGAAGAGAATAATGTATCAAGAAAATCCGATTGTTAGGATCAAGAAGATCCGAAAATGAAATTAACGCTTGTTTTAGAGAATCCGAAAATGAAATTAACACTTTCATGCATTCGGACAAGACTATACTATAGATTTTCAAATACAATTATGAAGACAAAACATGCTCATTGTTATGGAAATTTTTGTATTAATTTTTAACATGTTATTTTAGGCATGTAATGGCAATCAAGTGATTTGATCATTCAATCAATAAAGTCCAAAAATAATTTTAACAAGTTTATGCATTCGGACACATCAACATTCCTAATTCTCTTCTAATGAAATCAAATTGTTCTTCACTTAGTGGTTTTGTAAAAATATTAGCTAGTTGATGCTTAGTATCTATGAACTCTATGATTACATCATGATTAGTGACATGATCTCGTATAAAGTGATGTTTAATATCAATATGTTTTGTTCTTAAGTGTTGAATGAGATTCTTTGTTAAACATATTACACTTGTGTTATCACACTTAATGGGAATGTTTTTAAGATAGACTTTATAATCTTCTAAGGTGTTTTTTATCCACACAACTTGTGCACAACATGCACTAGCTACAATATACTCAGCTTTGGTTGTTGATAGTGCAACCGAGTTTTGTTTCTTAGATGACTAGGAAACAAGGGAATGTCCCAAAAATTGACATGTTCCTAATGTGCTTTTTCTATCTAGTCTACACCCAGCAAAATCCGCATCAGCATAAGTAATTAACTCAAAATTCTTAGATTTTGGATATCATAATCCTAGATTTGTGGTACCTTTAAGATATCTAAATATTCTTTTAACCGCTTTGAGATGAGATATCTTAGGATTCGATTGAAACCTGCACAAAGTCCTATACTGAACATGATGTCTGGTCTAGTTGCAGTGAGGTAAAGTAAACTTCCTATCATACCCCTATAAGTTTTTTGATCGAAGATTTCTCTACTTTCATCAACTTCTAACTTAGTGGAGGTGCTCATAGGAGTGTTAATAGCTTTTGAGCTATCCATATTAAATCTTTTCAGCAGATCTAAAGCATATTTAGTTTGACTAATAAAGATGTCATTTCTTAGTTGCTTAATTTGTAAGCCTAAGAAAAAGGTTAATTCTCCCATCAAACTCATTTCAAATTCAAGACTAATGATTTCAGCAAAAGATTCACAAAGAGATTCATTCGTAGAACCAAAGATAATATCATCAACATAAATCTGAACAATGAGAAAATTATTTTCAAAATTTTTGATAAACAATGTAGTATCGACCTTACCTTTTGTGAAATTATTTTCAATAAGAAAAGTACTAAGTCTATCATACCAAGCCCTTGGGGCTTGTTTTAAACCATAGAGAACTTTAGTTAATTTAAATACATGATTAGGGAGGCTATTATTTTCAAATCCGGGAGGTTGTTCAACATAAACTTCTTCAGAAATAAAGCCATTAAGAAAAGTGCTTTTAACATCCATTTGAAACAACTTAAAATTATTATTACTAGCGTAGGCAAGGAGCATCCTTATGGCTTCTAATCTAGCCAAAGAGCGAAGGTTTCTTTGTAATCGATACCTTCTTCTCGGTTGAAACCTTTGGCCACTAATCTAGCCTTGTGTCTAACCACGATACTAGATTCATCTTGCTTGTTTCTAAAGACCCATTTAATACCAATAACTAAATGGTCATTTGGCCTAGGAACAAGCTTCCACACCTCATTTCTCTCAAATTGATTTAACTCATCTTGCATTGCGATAATCCATGAATCATCTTTCATGGCTTCGTTAATACATTTAGGTTCAATTTGGGAGAGAAAAGCGGCGTTGGCACAAAAATTTTTAAGAGAAGAACGTGTTTGAACCCCCTTAGATGTGTCTCCTAGGATTAGCTCCTTAAGATGAGCATCTACATACTTCCAATCCTTGGGTAAGGGTGTTTCGGAAGTGGATGCATCCAAGTTGCTAGTTGGAGAAGGGGTTTCGTTTAAATTCAAAGAATCAAAATTAACATCATCATCAAAATCATTTTTCTTGATTTCAGAAATCTCATTGAAAACAACATGAATGGATTCTTCTATAATTAAAGTTCTTTTATTGAAGATATGAAAGGCCTTAGAAACCGAAGAATAACCAAGAAAAGTTCCTTCATCGGATTTAGCATCAAATTTTCCCAAGGCATCTTTTTCATTCAAGATAAAACACTTACACCCAAAAACTTTAAAATATGAAACATTGGGTTTTTTATTATTCCACAACTTATAGAGAGTTTTGGTGAGTAAGGGTCTTACTAGAACTCTTTTCAAAATATAGCATGCAGTGTTTACATCTTCGGCCCAAAAATATTTGGGTAGGCTATGTTCATTCAACATGGTTCTTGCCATTTCTTGTAAATTTCTATTCTTTCTTTATACTACTCCATTTTTTTAAGGATTTCTTGGAGTAGAGAAGTTGTGGTTGTATCCATTAGATTCACAAAATTCTTGAAAATCACGGTTTTGAAATTCACCACCGTGATCACTTCAAATTGATGAAATCATAAAACCCTTTTCATTTTGAACAAGTTTACAATACTTGGTGAAATATCTAAAGCACTCATTTTTGTATTTCAAGAAAATAAGTCCCTGTGTATCTACTATAGTCATCTACAATGACGAAGGCGTATTTGCTTCCTCCTAGGCTTGATATAGAGATTAGTCCGAACAAATCCATATGGATCAATTGTAAGGGCCTAGAGATGCTTATTTGATTCTTAGATTTGAAACTACCCTTAATTTGTTTTTGAAGAACTTGATATGAGGAATTCCTCATACAAGTTCTTTGGATGATATTTGAGTGATTAGTTTCATGCTAGCATGACCTAATCTCCTATGCCAAAGCCAAGAATCCTCATTCAAAATCGAGAAACACATTTCATTGCAAAGATCATTGATGTCAATGGTGTATACGTTATTCTGTTTTATTGCAATCATAGATGTGTTTTTGTGTGGTTTTTCAATGATGCAAACATTAGATTCGAATTTGACGATATATCCTTTATCACATAATTGACTAATGCTCAAGAGGTTATGTTTTAAACCATCAACTAACAAAACATCTTCAATAAAGAAGTTGAATTTGTTACCTATGGTTCCTTTGCCAATGATTTTACCCTTGTTGTTGTCTCCGAAGGTGACATAGCCTTCGTCTATGCTAGTGAGCTTAGAGAATTGAGATAGATCTCCGGTCATATGCCTTGAGTATCCACTATCAAGGTACCATCTCTTGCTCCTAGCTTGTGATGGTGTATGTCTCTACAAGAAAGGATAATTTTTAGGTACACATTTGCTTTTGGGTGCCTCGAACGTGACCCTTGTTTGCAAGGATCATGTTTAAAGACTTGTTACCAACCTCGAATTTCTTCAAGGTGTCCTTAAGTAGCAAGTTTTCCTTTTGGAGAGTTTCTAGATCATGGCATTTTTCACATTGAGCTAAACTATCATGATATTCAGTTTTTAATTTATCAAAATTGCTAACAAGACTATCATGCTTATTTTTCAGTAATTTATATTTTCTACTAATTGTTTTGCATTTATCAAATAAGTTATGGAAGTCATTTAATAATTCGTCAAAAGATAAATCTGCATCAATTAAATTTGTTACCTCTTCTCCGATGGCCATTAAGGCGTAATGAGAAACTTGCTCGGTGTTGGACTCCTCTTCTTCGAATGCGCTCGAGTCATCCCACGTCGCTTTGAGCGTCTTCTTGTTTGATGTTCTCTTCTTGGCTTGGGGATAATCACTTTTGTAATGTCCCGGCTTTTTGCACTCATAGCAAATGACTTGGTCCTTTTTGGGTTCAAGTTTATTTTTTATGTCACTTTTAAACTTGTTTCTCTTAATGAATTTTTTGAATTTCCTTGTTAGAAGTGCCAAGTCATCGTCACAGTCCTCATCACTTGAGTTTTCTCTCAAGTGGTCATCTAAAGTTCTAAGTGTCATATTCTTCCTGTCCTTTGGAAGGATGTCTTCTTGCTCTTCATGAGCCTTGCAAGTCATTTCATAGGTCATTAATGACCCGATTAGTTCTTCAAGAGGGAAGTTGGTTAAATTTTTAGCCTCTTGAATAGCAGTGACTTTAGGGTCCTAACTCGTAGGAAGGGGTCTTAGAATCTTATTTATGAGCTCAAAATCTGAAAAACTTTTGTCGAGTTCTTTTAGACCATTGACGACATCCGTGAAACGGGTGTACATGTCGCCAATAGTCTCACTCGGTTTCATTCGGAAAAGTTTAAAAGAATGTATCAAAATATTGATTTTTGGCTCTTTCACTCTACTTGTGCCTTCGTGAGTCACTTTGAGTGTATGCCAAATATCAAACGCGATTTCACAACCAAAACATGATTGAACTCATTTTTATCAAGCGCACAAAATAAGGCATTCATAGCCTTTGCATTAAGAGCGAAAGTCTACTTCTCCAATTCATTCCAATCGATCATTGGAAGAGAAGACTTTGAAAATTCATTTTCGACAAGAATTTAAAGTTCAAAATCCATTGAAATAAGGAAGATCCTCATTCGGGTCTTCCAATAGGTGTAGTCCGTCCCGTTGAACATGGGTGGACGTGTAATAGAGTGGCCCTCTTGGTTTTCGGCGTATGCCATCTCTCTTAGGTTTTAATCCGTTTGAGAGTAAACCGAGCTCTGATACCAATTGTTAGGATCAAGAGCACTAAGAGGGGGTGGGGGGGGGGGCGTAAATTAGTGTAGCGAAAAGCTTTTGACAATTAAAACTGTGTTCGTACGATGAAATCGTTTCCGATGTAAAACCATTTTCGGAAACTTAACTTGAAAGCGAGTTCGTAAAGGAGTGCAGCAAAAGTAATAAGGAGGTAAAGCATATATGGAGGTTTGTAGTAAGGTAAGCAGCAAGAAGAAATGCAAACTAGAGAGCACCACAATTTTAGAGTGGTTCGGTCAATCTTGACCTACATCCACTTTTGGCTTCCTCCTCCGATGAGGTCACCGACGTCCACTAGAGGCCTTCCTTCAATAGGTGAAGGCCAATTACCCTTTTACAGTTTTACTCCTTTTGACAGGCTTAGGAGACAACCCTTACAAACTTTTCTCTCCTCTCTTGAAAGATCAAAACTTGGAAGAAAAGAGGGAGGAAAACTTTAAGCCTTTACAACACTTTTGAGCTCTAAAAATCACATAGTAAGATTATATTTTCGGTGCCCTTTCAAGCAGGAAAGGGTGGGGTATTTATAGGCCCCAAACTGGTTTGAATTTGTAGCTCAAAAATGTCATTTCTCGGATTTCCGGGGTCCTAGCAGTACTACCTCCTGACTAGGGCGGTACAACCGCCTAGCAGCTCAAAGACTGAGCCTTTGGGCGGTGCCACCGTCTGATAGGGGCGGTTGCACCGCCCAGTCTCGCTTGGAGACTGTTTTTAGGCGGTGCCACTGCCTGACTAGGGCGGTTGCACCGCTTGGTAGAGTTCGGAGACCGAGCTCAAGCAGTTCCACCGCTTGTTAGGGGTAGTTGCACCGCCCAGCCTAGCTCGGAGACTGAGCCCTAGGCGGTGCCACCGCTGGCCAAGAAATCTGGGTCCGAATGGGCTGATCCATTCGGCCCAATTTGGGTTTGTCAAGGGCCCAACTGCCCCAAGATTAAGTTAATGGGATCACCTCCCATTTCTAACTTAATCATCATGCTAACTATGATTTTTCTTAAGACATTTACTGCAACTTGCTCCAGTGCGTCAATCGCTTCTTCCAGCGAGCTTCTGGCGAACTTCCATCGATCATCCGATGAACCCTCGGTGATGATCCTACGGACTTCCAGCAAACTCTTGGACTTAGAACGATCCACTTAGTGAGTTATGACGAGCTTCTATTGGCAAGCTCCTAGACTTCTCGGATTTGTTCCCGCAGAACCTTCGACGACCGTCCGGACTTCCGTCGAACTCTCGAACTCCCAACGTGATCATAGTCTTGACTCCGGTGCAACTCCTGCTGCATGTCTTACTTTCATCGTAGTTAATCCTGCACACTTATCTCAACATATGGATTAGATAATAAATGACAATTGACTTCATCATCAAAATCCGAGATTCAACAACAACCACTTGAAGACGAAGTAGCCTTAACTCCCAGAGTTTAAACAAACTCTCCCTATCAATATGCCATATTGATAGAACCTTGAATTCAATCTGAATTCAAGTCATTGCAATATTCATCAGGAATACTTGCAACACCTCATCATGAACTTATGCATAAACTTATGCATAACATCATACTTCTCCCCCTTTGTCATCAACAAAAAGGAGAAGTTCCAACTGTAATGTGTTTGTAGTATTAATTCAACTTATTGCATGAAAAACATAATATCAAGTTTTATCATCATGCAGTTTTGAAGCTAGAAAATTTAGTAAGTGTTACATCATTCTTAGAACATTCAAGCTATCAAGTTTTAGATATGCAAGTTTTACAAGATAGCACTTTTGCTTCTCTTGAGATAGCAACTTCTACATCATGCAAGCTAGCAAATTAGAGATGTTCAAGAAGGCAACTCTTGCTTATTGAAATATGTAAATTTTGTCAACTTTGCTAGATGTTCAAATTAGCATGTTTTGCTTCTTGAGATAGGCAAGATAGCACTTTTGTAATTTTTGTTTTTTAAGATGTTCAAGATAGCAAGCTCTACATCTTGTAAGCTAGAAATGTTACAACATTTTAGAACATGCAAGCTAGCAATTTAGAGATGTTCAAGAAAGCAACTCTTGCTTCTTGAAATATGCAAGTTTGCTAGATGTGCATGTTGGCATGTTTTGCTTCTTCTTGAGATTTCAAACTAGCAATTATCGGTGATGTTCAAGATAGCAATTTCTTCTCTTTTGAGAAGTCTAGTTTTTGCTTTCATCTTGAATTGTGCAAGCTAGCTAGTTTGCCTCTTTTCATGATGTTCACGCTAGAAATTCTTGCTCCCCCTTTGTCATTGTCAAAAAGAAGGGAAGACCCTTATATCAATTTTTAGATTATGACAAAGGTAAGTATCAATCTTATTTGTGCATTATTATATATTCAAATTAAAACATATACAATTTCAAAAACCTTATTTTTTATGCACGATACCGAAAAATAAATCAATCATCATTAATGAGTATATCATACATGATACTCAAACATTAAAATTTTTAAGCATTTATCAACATGTTGATCATGATACCAAACATTCATCATTTAAAGCATTCATGATACACATCATATGCAATACATCATGTACATCATTGTCATAAGTATTACATGCATCATTTCAAATTCATGAATATTTCATCATTGCATGCATCATACCAAATCATAAAATATAAAATCATTATTAATGCATGATTCCAAATCATCATTTATTTCACATCATGATGGTACCAATTTTATCAAATTACATCCTACCATGCATTATCGAAACTTCTTATTTATATACATCAAAACAAATTAATGAATATTTCATGTATTCATATCATCACATAAGGAATATCAAGAAGAATTATTAGGTGATGAGATGTATTTCGTTCATTCAAAGAATTTTACATAACAAAATTCAAGTCATAAGCCTTTAAAGATGTCATGAGAGAACATATAAACAATCTTGATCTATAAATGAATACTCAAGTTATAATTTCGAAAAATCAAAAGAAACCGTGATTCATTTTAACAAATCTCCTCTTAAATAAATAACATAAAGAATTCTTAGGAGATCATGAAAAAAATAGAATTCATTCAGTTTTGTAAGAGAACAAGATATTAATTCATGCATATAAAATATTGATTTAAGCATAAGAAATCTCAATTTATAAATTTTAAAAAATCAAGATAAAGGTCATTTAAATCATCAAATCAAGATCAATAGATTTTCAAAAATGAATTGTTAGGATCAAGAAAATCCGAAAATAAAATTTAATACTTTTATGTATTCGGACATGGTTTTGCCATATGTTTTTCAAATACACTCATGAAAATAACACATGCTTATCATCATGTATAACTTAAAATCTCATGCATAAAATTGTCAATCATGGTATCAAAATATTTAATATTATATCATTATGCATTTCTTCAAACATGATTTTATTTAATCAAAATCAAGAAATAACAATGAAAATCAACATGATACACATTATTACTTCTTAACCACATATAGCATGATATTAAACTTCTTAATTCTTTCATTAAGATATCAAGCATGGTTTTAAGCAAAATCGGAAATAATCAAGATACACATTTTTTCTTCTTAAGAAAAACATACATATGATTACTAGATTTAAATCTAACATTTTATTCCATTAACATAAAACATGTAATTTTCTTTATTATTTTCAAAACTACGAGCATGATCATATTCTTGCATTTAAAAAAAAAAATTTAATATGTAATTTTTAAGAAAAATAATTATTCTAAAAAAGAAAATGCATCATGGAAAACATCAAGTAATTTCAAAATAAATTAAGGGGGTTTCGATTACCTCATCGTTGAATGTCGTTAAGGCATAGTTTGCCACATTGCCTTTCTTGATTTTCTCCTTGTCTTCGGAGGAGCTCGATTCATCCCAAGTTGTATTCTTTTTCTTGCGTTCAAAGTAAGTAGTTCCGTTCTTTTTACTTTTTAATTTTTATTTTATGAACTTTTTAGATTTCATTTGTAATTCTTGTTCACCATCACTTGAGCTTATGCTCGAGTGGTCTTCAAATATTCTATGTCCCAAATCCTTCCTATTCTTTAGAAGGTTGTTTTGTTCATAATGTGCATTGTGCATCATTTCATATGTCATCGATGAACCAATTAGTTCTTCAAGTGAAAAAATATTTAAATTTTTTGTTTCTTGTATTGCCGTTACTTTTGATTCCCAAGCTTTAGAAAGTGATCGTAAAACTTTACTAACAAGTTCAAAATTTAAGAAACATTTGTCAAGAGCTTTTAAACCATTGACGACATTTGTAAAACGGGTGTACATGTCAACAATGGTTTCGCTCGGCTTCATTCGAAAAAGCTCGAAATTATGCATTAAAAAATTTACTTTAGAATCTTTTACACTACTTGTGCCTTCGTGTGTGATTTCAAGAGTGCACAAAATATCAAAAGCCGTTTCGCACGTAGAAATCCAATTGAACCCATTTTTGTCTAAAGCGCAAAATAAGGCATTCATAGCCTTTGCGTTTAAAGAAAATTACTTCTTCTCCAAATCTGACCATTCATTCATCAGTCTAGAGGGAAGTTGAAAACTATTTTCAATAATATTTCATAAATCCAAATTCATAGAAATCAAGAAAACTCTCATTCGAGTTTTCCAATAAGTGTAGTCCAATCTGTTAAACAACGGTGGATGAACAACCGATAAGCCCACTTAAAAGCCATGAAGAGCCATTTCTCTCGGGTGTAAATCCGAAATGAGAAAAACCGGGCTCTGATACCAATTGTTAGGATCAAGAGCACTAAGAGGGGGAGGGGGTGAATTAGTGCAGCGGAAAACTTTTGACGATTAAAACTGCATTCGTACAATAAAAGCGATTTTGGTAAGAAAGTCGATTCGTAAATCACATTAACTTGTGATCAAACAAGATGCAATTAAAGCAAAGATATAAAGGTAGTTTGCAGTTATGATGGAAATCAGAATGTAAGCGCAAACTGAAATATGATGTTCGTACGATAAAACTAATTTTCGTCTTAACGCTAATTCAGAAACTTAACTATGAAACACGTTCGTAAATGAGCAGAAGGCAGTAAGCTACTGAGGAGTTTTGTAGAAAAGATAAGATGCTCAAAGTAAATGCAAACCGAGATTTAGAGTGGTTCGGTCAATCTTGACCTACATCCACTTTTGGCTTCCTCCTCCGATGAGGTCACCGACGTCCACTAGAGGCCTTCCTTCAATAGGCGAAGGCCAACCACCCTTTTGCTAGTCATAAGTGCCCAGCAAGCCAATCACGTGAGTGATGGCACGTGTGACTAAGGATCTTTTACTAGTATATGGAGGTAATAGCCTTAAGGTTGAAGGCTACACTGACTCAAGTTTTCAGTCTGATGTCGATGATAGCAAGTCGAATTCAGGGTATGTGTACACCTTGAATGGAGGAGCAGTGTGCTGGAAGAGTTCCAAGCAAGATACCACTGCTGACTCGACCACAGAGGCGGAGTACATTGCTGCATCAGATGCAGCAAAGGAGGGAGTCTGGTTGAAGAAGTTCATCACAGATTTGGGAGTCGTGCCGGATAGTGAGGAGCCGATTTCCCTATATTGCGACAACAACGGGGCAATTGCTCAAGCGAAGGAACCTAGGTCTCATCAGAAATCTAAGCATGTTCTGAGGAGGTTCCACCTTATCAGAGAGATCGTGACCCGAGGAGATGTAGCAGTGGAAAGAGTTCCATCCGAAGATAACATTGCAGATCCACTAACAAAGCCATTGTCTCAGATTGTCTTTGAGCGTCACAGGGGTCTGATGGGGATCAGACACATAGGTGATTGGCTTTAGGTCAAGTGGGAGATTGCTAGTCATAAGTGCCCAGCAAGCCAATCACGTGAGTGATGGCACGTGTGACTTGATACAGAATCTTTTTGCTTATTATATTTTTGGCGTATATCACTTTATAACTATTGCATAAATGCATATGTATTGTGATGTCCTTGGATTTGTGCAATGGGAATCGGATCGTGATGAGATCACGATAATGAGATCGATTCACCTTTAAACACATATCCTAAATAATCCCGGTCATAGGTTACTCGAGAGGGACATCGTGATAACCGGATAGACTGGTGTGCTGTATACCCGTCCATATGATGGATGCAGCTGGTCTCATAGCTGCTCGTGTAGGGACACTAGGGATACAGTACAGGTGCTCATTGGAGAATGAGTTCACTGATTGATCCGCTTACGGAATGCTGGATGGTTGATGATGCCTTATTGTCAGACAACGATTCCGTAGTCCTAGTGGTGTATCTGGTTCTTAGACTTGAGACACCAAGGATGTCCTGTATGAGTGCTCCACTCTTTGATACCAGACTTATAGGTTTGGCTGTTCCCAGATCTAGTACAGCTGGTCATTGGGAGTGGTAGTCGACCTTACGAGGGCTATTGAGTGTCGATAGAGGATCATCCACTCTCGGTATCATGAGAGGAATATCCCATGTGTTCTTGCTCAGACAAATCCCTGGCCAGGGTCATTCGGGTTGAGAGAGAAAGAGTTCTCCGGGAGAATCCGATTAGAGCGAGACTCAAGTAGAAACCGTATGGGTCTGACAGCACCATGCTCGATATACGGTCTCTGGGATATTAGATGGATGAGGGACTAAAGGTACATGGTAACTGAGGACAGACAGGTCCAATGGATTGGATTCCCCTGTATCGTTTGGGGACTACGGCGTAGTGGCCTAGTACTTCCGTAGTCGATGAGTCGAGTGAATTATTACAGAGATAATAATTCACTTAGTTAGAAGGAGTTCTGACAGGTATGACTCACGGCCAGCTCGATATTGGGCCTAGAGGGTCACACACATATGGTAGGCATTGCGATGAGTAGAGGTTCGGATATGAGATATCCGACGGAGCCCTTGTCTTATTGGATGCAGATCCAATACCCACTAGGGAAAGGACCCATTAGGGTTTTGACACGGGATCTCTATAAATAGGAGGGATTCACAGCCTCATAGGCTAGAGTCTTTGCTTGCCCTTCCTATTCTCCTCTCCCTCTCCACCTCAGAGTAGGCCTGGAGTTTTGAGGAGCGTCGTCGCAACCCTGCTGTGTGGATCACCGCTAGAGAGGAGGACGCTTGACCTCCTTCACCCTCTCCTGAGGATCTGCAAGGAAACAGGGATATACGATCTCCCTAGGTAACACAATCTCTATACGCAGTTTTGTGTTTTGCGGATTTTGCGCACCAATCTTCGCATGACGACGAACATCTTTTTGGGAATCGGGGATTTTTGTTTTCTTGTTCTTCCGCTGCGCATATGATGTCGCCCCCCATGATTTCCCAACAGTGGTATCAGAGCCAGGTTGTTCGTGCGAATGATTGGTTTTTGAACTGCGTGTGTTGTGTTTAGGAAGAATATTGACGTCAAAATCGTTGACGCAAAAGCAAGGAAGGGCAGCAACAGTTGCTGCCCTCGATCTGCATGCCTGCAGCCAGCCGCAGCCGCAGCCAGGCAGCACAGCGCCGGCGCATGCGCAAGCGCTGTGCCTGCAGTAGCCGGCCGGCGATCTGCTTGCAGCAGGCTTGCGGCCGGCGGGGCTGGGAGCCCGCTCGGTAGAAGCGCCTGCGGCCACTGAGCCCGCGGGCAAAGGCGCCGCGGGGCAGCAGCGCGGGCTGAGGCACCGCAGGGCAGCGGCGCCTGTGGCCGCTGCTCCCACGGGCAAAAACCCCGCAGGGGCGGCCGCCAGCGAGACAGCACCACCTGCGGGCGCTGACTCGCGGGTAGAACCGCCCGCGAAGGCGGCGGCGCCCGCGGGGGCGCCCACCTGCAGCGGCAGCGACCCCAGCGGGCGTGCCACCTGCAGGCGAGGGCAGTGCCCTCGCCCTCGCCGCACAGGCCGCCGCCAGCAGGGTGGCGGCGGCGGCGGCGCAGCAGCGAAAAGGGGAAATGGTATTAGGGTTTTCTGCGCAAAAGACAGTTTTGCCCCTCGGAATTTGAGAAATTCCAGTTTCTGTCTTTTGTCCAAATTACGAAAATACCCTTAGGAATTGAGAAATTCCCTATATATCCCTGATTTCAGAAAATATTAATTAATTAAAAGGTTTAGTTGATTATTATTTTTATTATCTAGTAGTCCTACATAATGACGATTATTTATACATGTGATGTATGATGAGTGGACGGATGATCATGGACCGTGTGATGTGTGTACTTGTGATTATTATTATTGAGGTCTGCGAACCTCCATTATATTTCTCGTTTATTATCAGGCCTGCGTGCCTATGATTAAGTTGTAATCACATGAGGAGGCGCAGCGGGAGCGTGGAAGCCATAGCGGGACCCACGAGACGGACGATCGTGATGCATGAAGATGCATCAAGATGTCGACGGAACCAACGAGGACGAGATGGACGATCACAAGGCATGGAGATGCACCGTTGCACACATAGATCTTGATGTGAGTGATTAGGCCTACTGGCTCGGGCCTAATCATATTAGGTTGTGGTCCATGATCATCTGGTGTGATTGCTTATACACATACTAGATATGTATATATATTTGCATGCGATGTAGATATATATTAAATATGCACATGTGTGACATGTCATAATAGGAGACCAAATCATAGAAACATCTCTCGATAATATTAAGTCGGTAAACGTGAGGCAATTAGATTGACCCACGTGGCCTTCCATCGTTATGAGTAGGAACCGAATCCCGGTGTAGGTTGAGTTGGTCGAGTCCCTCGAGACTCACCTATATCGCGATTCGCTATCTTGCTTACGACATAGAGATGTCACCGGTGACCTGAGGGCATGATATGCTTGGTCGAGTCCCTCGAGGGTATATCATCAAATCAGACTCATCTTGTAACGAAGGTGTTGACTTAACCGAGCATCATGGTTGGTCGAGTCCCTCGAGGCCATGGTGATTCGGAGACCGAACAGGACGGGAATCACAAGGAGTTGTGATCGGCAAGAGTTGTCTACCTTTTAGGCTTAGTGTGATTGGTCGAGTCCCTCGAGGTTACACTAAGACGCTGATTGGATCCTGATCCCCACTAGAAGTCTGCCGGAGACTTCCGTTTCACGTGCTGAGGGTGTCGCGTGACTCGTTAGTAAAATAGTGGGAGCATATTAAGATAGAAGTCCATATCTTGATAGTTTATTTCTTGCAAAATCTGCATGTTATTCATTTTTGCTACATCTTTATTTTCAAAAAATGTCGCTTTCAAATCCCTTACGTGGTATACTTGATGTCAACCGCCTCACTGGTCCAAATTATACGGATTGGCTCCGTAACTTGAGAATTGTTCTCACAGCGGAGAAAATCGTGTACGTCCTTGATACAGTGATGCCTACGCCCGAAGAAGGGGCAAGCGAGGATGAGATCGCTCGCTACGTGAAGTACATTGATGACTCCACTCTTGCTCAGTGCTATATGTTGGGCTCTATGACTCCAGAGTTACAGAGACAATATGAAAAGATGGATGCCAGATCCATTCTCCTACATGTCCGTAAATTGTTTGAGGAACAGGGAAGGACTCAACGATATGAGATATCCAAGAGCCTTTTCCGCGCTAAGATGACTGAGGGGACACCGGTTCAGAACCATGTCCTAAAGATGATTGAGTGGATAGAGAAACTCACAGGTCTAGGAATGGTCCTAGAGGATAACTTGTGTGTGGACATTGTGCTTCAGTCCCTACCAGATTCCTTTTCACAGTTCATAATGAACTTTAATATGAACAAGCTTGAGGTGACTCTCCCAGAGCTCCTCAATATGTCGAGGGAGGCAGAGAGTACTATTAAGAAAGAGAAGCCAGTTCTCTACACTGGTGAGACCAGAAAGAAAAGGAAAGCAGAAAGGTCCCTTAAGAAGGGAAAGGGCAAGGGCAAACAAGGTAAAGCCAAGGTTGCTAAGAAAGACCCAACAAAGGGCAAAGGCCAGTGCTTCCACTGTGGTAAAGATGGGCACTGGAAGAGAAACTGTAAAGAGTACCTTGCAGAAAGGGCGAAACAAAAGCTTGATGAAGCTTCAGGTACATTCATGATCGGTCTCCATTTGTCAGACTCTTATGATAACATATGGGTATTAGATACCGGTAGTGCTTATCATATATGTAATTCGTTGCAGGTTCTGGCAAGGCCTAAGAGACTAGAGAGAGGCGAGATGGACCTCAAGATGGGTAATGGAGCAAAAGTTACTGTATTAGCTGTTGGCGAGGTCGCCCTACATCTGCCTAGTGGAGCTTTTATTGCATTAGATGCATGTTATTTTGTTCCTTCTATTATCAAAAACATTATCTCCATTTCATGTTTAACAGTTAGTGGATATAAATTTATTTTTGAGAACAATGGTTGTTCGATATTATTAGATGATAAGATCATCACGAAAGGAACATTGCATAATGGTTTATTTATGTTAGACACCACTCCACATATCATGAATATAAATATGTCCAAAAGGAAACGAGATGAGTTGAACAGTGCATACCTGTGGCATTGTAGGCTAGGTCACATCCATGAAAGAAGGATTCAAAAGTTGCTAAATGATGGATATCTAGATCCATTCGACTATGTGTCATATGCAACTTGTGAGCCTTGCATTCGTGGAAAACTGACCAACTCTCCATTTAGTGGAACTGGAGAGAGAGCCACTGAGTTGTTGGAACTCATACATAGTGATGTATGTGGACCCATGTCAACTCATGCCATTGGAGGTTACTCCTACTTCATTACATTTACTGATGATTTCTCAAGGTATGGATATATGTACTTAATGAAGTACAAGTCCGAGGCCTTTGAGAAATTCAGAGAGTATAAGAATGAGGTGGAGAACCAGACTGGAAAGAGTATCAAAACTCTTCGATCAGATCGAGGAGGTGAGTACTTAAGTACAGAGTTTACTCACTTCCTCAAGGACCATGGGATATTATCCCAATGGACACCTCCTTATACACCTCAGCTCAATGGTGTCTCTGAAAGGAGAAATCGTACATTATTAGATATGGTACGGTCCATGATGAGTTTCGCTGACCTACCCATCTCATTCTGGGGATATGCCCTAGAAACCGCAGCTTACCTTCTGAACAGAGTTCCAACTAAGTCGGTGGTGTCTACACCATATGAGATATGGAAAGGGAAGAAGCCTGATCTTAAAGTAGTTAAGATTTGGGGCTGCTCTGCCCATGTTAAAAGACACAACCCCGATAAGTTAGAATCAAGGACAGGGCGATGTAAATTTGTGGGATACCCCAAGGAAACTTGTGGGTATTACTTCTATCATCTCGAGGACCAAAAGGTCTTTGTAGCTAAGAGAGCAGTGTTCCTTGAGAAGGAACACATTCTTGACGGAGACAGTGGGAGAATGATAGAATTGAGCGAGGTTGGAGAACCAAGCTCAAGCACCACTCTACAGCCCGAGTCTGTTCAGGTATCTAATACACAAGTTTCAACTTTACGCAGGTCTGATAGAGTATCCCATCCTCCTGAGAGATATGTGGGACATATTAGAGCAGAGGATGTAGAGGATATTGATCCTCAGACCTACGAGGAGGCTATTATGAGTATAGACTCCGGGAAGTGGAAAGAAGCCATGAATTCTGAGATGGATTCTATGTACTCCAATAAGGTTTGGAACCTAGTTGATGCACCCGAAGGTATTGTACCCATCGGTTGCAAGTGGATCTTTAAGAAAAAGATCGGAGTAGATGGAAAGGTAGAGACCTATAAAGCAAGGCTAGTGGCTAAGGGGTATCGTCAAAGGCAAGGTGTTGACTACGACGAAACTTTCTCACCCGTAGCAATGCTAAAATCCATCAGAATTCTATTGGCTATTGCAGCACACTATGATTATGAGATCTGGCAGATGGATGTGAAAACCGCATTCCTCAACGGGAACCTGGAGGAGGAGGTGTATATGATGCAACCTGAGGGATTCGTGTCCAAGAACTGCCCAGATAAGGTGTGTAGGTTGCTTAGATCCATTTATGGACTAAAGCAAGCTTCCCGAAGTTGGAACATAAGATTTGATGAGGCAATCAGATCTTATGACTTCGTTAAGAACGAAGATGAGCCTTGTGTATACAGAAAGGTAAGTGGGAGCGCTATTAGCTTTTTGGTGTTATATGTGGATGACATCCTCATCATTGGGAATGACATAGGAATGCTATCCACAATAAAGGCTTGGTTATCTAGACACTTCTCCATGAAGGACTTAGGGGAAGCATCTTATATCTTGGGGATTAGAATCTATAGAGATAGATCCAAAAGGATGCTTGGCTTGTCCCAGTCCAGGTACATAGAAACTATTGTCAAAAGGTTTGGCATGGAAAATTCCAAAAGAGGTCTCATACCGATGAGACATGGGATATCGCTTTCTACGAGTATGTCCCCAAAGACTCCAGAAGAAAGGGCGAACATGGATATGATACCTTATGCCTCAGCAATAGGGTCTATCATGTATGCCATGCTATGTACTAGGCCTGATATAGCGCATGCTCTGAGTGTCACGAGCAGGTATCAGGCGGATCCAGGCTTGGAGCACTGGAAAGCAGTAAAGTGTATCCTTAAGTACTTAAGAAGGACTAAGGATCTTTTACTAGTATATGGAGGTAATAGCCTTAAGGTTGAAGGCTACACTGACTCAAGTTTTCAGTCTGATGTCGATGATAGCAAGTCGAATTCAGGGTATGTGTACACCTTGAATGGAGGAGCAGTGTGCTGGAAGAGTTCCAAGCAAGATACCACTGCTGACTCGACCACAGAGGCGGAGTACATTGCTGCATCAGATGCAGCAAAGGAGGGAGTCTGGTTGAAGAAGTTCATCACAGATTTGGGAGTCGTGCCGGATAGTGAGGAGCCGATTTCCCTATATTGCGACAACAATGGGGCAATTGCTCAAGCGAAGGAACCTAGGTCTCATCAGAAATCTAAGCATGTTCTGAGGAGGTTCCACCTTATCAGAGAGATCGTGACCCGAGGAGATGTAGCAGTGGAAAGAGTTCCATCCGAAGATAACAATGCAGATCCACTAACAAAGCCATTGTCTCAGATTGTCTTTGAGCGTCACAGGGGTCTGATGGGGATCAGACACATAGGTGATTGGCTTTAGGTCAAGTGGGAGATTGCTAGTCATAAGTGCCCAGCAAGCCAATCACGTGAGTGATGGCACGTGTGACTTGATACAGAATCTTTTTGCTTATTATATTTTTGGCGTATATCACTTTATAACTATTGCATAAATGCATATGTATTGTGATGTCCTTGGATTTGTGCAATGGGAATCGGATCGTGATGAGATCATGATAATGAGATCGATTCACCTTTAAACACATATCCTAAATAATCCCGGTCATAGGTTACTCGAGAGGGACATCGTGATAACCGGATAGACTGGTGTGCTATATACCCGTCCATATGATGGATGCAGCTGGTCTCATAGCTGCTCGTGTAGGGACACTAGGGATACAGTACAGGTGCTCATTGGAGAATGAGTTCACTGATTGATCCGCTTACGGAATACTGGATGGTTGATGATGCCTTATTGTCAGACAACGATTCCGTAGTCCTAGTGGTGTATCTGGTTCTTAGACTTGAGACACCAAGGATGTCCTGTATGAGTGCTCCACTCTTTGATACCAGACTTATAGGTTTGGCTGTTCCCAGATCTAGTACAGCTGGTCATTGGGAGTGGTAGTCGACCTTACGAGGGCTATTGAGTGTCGATAGAGGATCATCCACTCTCGGTATCATGAGAGGAATATCCCATGTGTTCTTGCTCAGACAAATCCCTGGCCAGGGTCATTTGGGTTGAGAGAGAAAGAGTTCTCCGGGAGAATCCGATTAGAGCGAGACTCAAGTAGAAACTGTATGGGTCTGACAGCACCATGCTCGATATACGGTCTCTGGGATATTAGATGGATGAGGGACTAAAGGTACATGGTAACTGAGGACAGACAGGTCCAATGGATTGGATTCCCCTGTATCGTCTGGGGACTACGGCGTAGTGGCCTAGTACTTCCGTAGTCGATGAGTCGAGTGAATTATTACAGAGATAATAATTCACTTAGTTAGAAGGAGTTCTGACAGGTATGACTCACGGCCAGCTCGATATTGGGCCTAGAGGGTCACACACATATGGTAGGCATTGCGATGAGTAGAGGTTCGGATATGAGATATCCGACGGAGCCCTTGTCTTATTGGATGCAGATCCAATACCCACTAGGGAAAGGACCCATTAGGGTTTTGACACGGGATCTCTATAAATAGAAGGGATTCACAGCCTCATAGGCTAGAGTCTTTGCTTGCCCTTCCTATTCTCCTCTCCCTCTCCACCTCAGAGTAGGCCTGGAGTTTTGAGGAGCGTCGTCGCAACCCTGCTGTGTGGATCACCGCTAGAGAGGAGGACGCTTGACCTCCTTCACCCTCTCCTGAGGATCTACAAGGAAACAGGGATATACGATCTCCCTAGGTAACACAATCTCTATACGCAGTTTTGTGTTTTGCGGATTTTGCGCACCAATCTTCGCATGACGACGAACATCTTTTTGGGAATCGGGGATTTTTGTTTTCTTGTTCTTCCGCTGCGCATATGATGTCGCCCCCCATGATTTCCCAACACCTTTTACAGTTTCACTCCTTTTGACGGGCTTTAGAGACAAGCCTTATAGAATTTTCTCTCCTCTCTTGAAAGATCAAAACTTGGAAGAAAAGAGGGAGGAGAACTTCTAGCATTTACAACACTTTTGAGCTCTAAAATCATAGAGTAAGATCAAGCTTTTGATGCTCTTTCATGCAGGAAAGGGTGGGGTATTTATAGGCCCCAAACTAGTTTGAATTCCGAGCTCAAAACTGTCATCTCCCGGAATTCCGAGGTCTGGCGGTTGCACCGCTTGGCAGAGTTCGGAGACTGAGCCTCTAGGTGGTGCCACCTCCTGTCAGGGGCGGTTGCATCGCTTGGCAGAGCTCGGAGACTGAGCCTCTAGGTGGTGCCACCTCCTGTCAGGGGCGGTTGCATCGCTTGGCAGAGCTCGGAGACTGAGCCTCTAGGCGGTGTCACCTCCTGTCAAGGGCGGTTGCACCGCTTGGCAGATCTCGGAGACCGAGCTCAAGGGGTTCCACCGCCTGTCAAGGGCGGTTGCACTACCCAGTCTCGCTCGGAGACTGAGCCCAGACGGTGCCACCGCCTGACTGGGGCAGTTGCACCGCCCAGCTTTCTTGGGAGACCATCTCCTGGGCGGTGCCACCGCCTAGTAGGAATTCTAGTCCGAATGGGTTGATCCATTCGGCCCAATTTGGGTCTGTCAAGGGCCCAATTGCCCCCAGATTAAGTTAATGGGATCACCTCCCATTCCTAACTTAATCTACATGCTAACTACAATATTTCTTAAGACATTTATTGCAACTTGCTCCGGTGCGTCAATCGCTTCTTCCGGTGAGCTTCCGGTGAACATCCGATGAACCTTCGGCGATGCTCCGGCGGACTTCTGGCAAACTCCTGGACTTATGATGATCCACTTGGCAACTTTCAACGAGCTTCTTTGGCAAGCTCCTGGACTTCTCGGATTTGTTCCCGCAGAACCTTCGACGATCGTCCAAACTTCCGTCGAACTCTCGAACTCCCAACGTGATCATAGTCTTGACTCCGGTGCAACTCCTGCTGCATGTCTTACTTCCATCATAGTTAATCCTGCACATGTAAAACAAAACTTTGATTGAGATAATTAATCCTAAGCAATTAACCAAGTTGTCCGGCATGTCATTGGTCCCTCGACGCTTTGTCCGATTCTTCGACGCATCGTCCTCTCTTGCGGCCTATTGCCCAATCGGCCAGTTGACTCCGCAACTCCGATATCCTTAGCGCAATACCCGCTCTTCTTGGCCCAATGCCCCAGTCCACGGCCCGAAGCCTTCTGTCGATACGTCGACCGATCCACCGGCCCGACGTCCAATCATCTAACATGTTCCTCCGGCACAACATGATTTTTCCTGCTTTAATTGTCTCATCCTGATCGAAGCATCCTACGTCACTCAAAACGCAGATTAAATCATAAACATATATCAAGTGGTTTCATCATTAAAATACGAGATTCAACATTATTTGATGCATTCAATGATTTGTATGAGAAATTTAAATTAGTTGATAATAATTATAAATTGCTAAAAAAGGATCATGCTTCTCTTTCTAATGAATTTACAAATTTAGAAAATGAGTATGATAATTGCATGTTAAACTCTTGCACTAAATGTGAAGAATTAGATTCATGCAAAAAGGAAAATTTATTATTACAACAAACTTTAGATAAATTTAAAATTGATAGCAAATCTTTAAACAAGATTCTTGTCAATAAGAGTCATGTTTATAGAGAAAAAGGAATTGGCTTTATGAGTAATACTCTACAAAAGTTATCTTCGTTAAAGGACCCACATTACATGTTTCCCATGAAAATAGATGTAATTTTAGTGATAGATTTGGACATTATGCTTATAGATGTTCATTTAAAAAGTATGACTCACATAAATTGGTTCGGGTTATTAAAGGAACCATAAATGACCTTATGTCAAAAAACAAGATAGATAGATCTAAATATGAGGGACCCAAAGTAAAGTGGGTACCTATAGCAAACTCACCTTTCTTGTAGATAACTCTGCAATCAAAAGCTAGGAGCAAAAACAAAATTTTGATAGTCGATGCTCAAGGCTTATGATTAGAGATCCAACACACATTACAAAACTCACTAGCCGAAACAAAATGATTTTGATTGAAAATGCTTTATGTTTAATGAAATCATGCATGATGATTTGATGTAATGATGATGTTTGTGATTTATGGTTTATTGATCTTGATGATTTTTATGATGAAATTTACATTTTTAGTTTTAAACGATGATGAATGTTTTTATTTGACATAAAAGTCAATGGCATGCTTGTGTGAAATAAATCACATAATTGAAACACAAAAAAAGGGAATACATTTTTCTTGAAAATTTCTCTATCACTGTCTTATCAATTTTTCAATAAGAGAGTGATAAATCTATTTATGTCATTTTGAATCTCTTGAAAGTGATTTTGATTATTTGACTATTTGAATTTGAATGAGTTTTATCTAAATCATGATCTTGAATTCTCATAATCATAACTTGAGATTTTCTTTATATAAATCAATATCCCTTACTTTTTATTCTCATATGATTCTTGTATTTTATTAAAGAGAATATTTATCCAAATGAATCATGATTTTTCTCTTGATTTCTCGGAATTCATGACTTAAAATTTTTTTGAAGATATTTTACTATTTGATCTTATAAGATTTCTTTTTGGTTATTTAAGAGATGATTTGTCAAAATGAATCATGTCTTTTGATATTCATATGATCTTTGATATTATCTTTCATGATACAATATTTATTATGTATAATTCCTTTGTATTTATGAATTGTATACCTCATCACCAAATTGATTTTTTTTAATATTTTTCATATGATGATTTGAACATTTACACCATTATGTTCTTCCCTTCTTCTTTATGATAATGACAAAGGGGAGAAAAAAAATTATAGCATTTCAAGAGAACCAAAATTGCTAGCTTAAATGTTAAACTTAGGCATGTTAAATCTCTCAAATGCATAAATTATTTTTATATATTTTTCGGATCATGATCTTGATTTCTCGATTTTTATGACTCGAGTTTTCTTTTTGAATCAAGATCATTTCCTATCATTCCTTCTATTTACAAAAGAAGAGATTTTTCAAAAATGACATATGGTCATTTGGTATTCATGACTTGATCTTTCATTTCTTTTTATTGAAATATTAATGTAAATTTATCTTTTTTATTTATCTTTGTCATGATCTGAAAATTGATGTAAAGGAAAAAGAATTATAATATTATATTCTTCCGTTCTTTTTTACAATGACAAGGGGGAGTAAAACTTGCTAGCTTACTTATCTCAAAAGAGAAGCAAAGATTGCTAGCTTGCACATTTCAAAGAGAGAAAAAATTACTATGCCCCTCATCTCAAGAAGCAAAACTTATAAACTTATCTCAAAAGAGAAGCAAGAAATGCTAGATTGCAATCTAAAGAGAGGCAAAAGTGCTATCTTGCCCATCTCAAGAAGCTAAGAATCTAATATCCTAGAGATCGTATACTGGGCATGGTGCTGTCAGACCCATACAATTTCTGCTCGAGTC
Source organism: Musa acuminata AAA Group (assembly GCF_036884655.1). Taxonomy (NCBI): domain Eukaryota; kingdom Viridiplantae; phylum Streptophyta; class Magnoliopsida; order Zingiberales; family Musaceae; genus Musa; species Musa acuminata. Next base: position 14,708,615 of record NC_088340.1, read on the forward strand.
TCGCTCTAATCGGATTCTCCCAAAGAACTCTTTCCCTCTCAATCTGAATGACCATAGCCAGATATTTGTCTAAGAAAGAACACATGGGATATTCTTCTTATGATACTGAGAGCGGATGATCCTCTATCGACACTTAATAGTCCTCGTAAAGTTGGCTACCACTCCCGATGACTGATTGTGCTAGATCTGGAACTTCCAGACCTATAAGTTCAGCATCAAATAGTGGAGTACTCATATAGGATATCCTTGGTGTCTCAAGTCTACGAACTAGATATACCATTGGGATTATGGAATCGCTATATGACAATAAAGCATCATCAACCATCCAACATTCCGTAAGTGGATCAATCAGTGAACTCATTCTACAATAAACACATGTATTGTATCCCTAGTATCTCCACACGAGCAGCTATGAGACTAGCTACATCCATCATATGGACGGATATACAGTACACCAGTCTGTCCAATTATCTCAATGTCTCTTTTGAGTAACCAATGACCGGGATTATTTAGGGTCTATGTCTAAAGGTGAATCGATCTCATTATTGTGATCTCATCATGATCTGATTCCTATTGCATAGATCCAAGGACATCTCAATATATACATGTGTATATACAACAATCAATATAAAGTGATAAAATGCTAAAATATAATAAGCAAAAAGATTGCATGTCAAGTCACACATGTCATCACTCATGTGATTGGCTTGTAGAGCACCTATGACTAGCAACATATGGTAGGCATTGCGATGAGTAGAGGTTCAGATATGAGATATCCATCAGAGCCCCTATCTTATTAGATATCCAATAAGCCCTTGAATTATTAGATCCAATGGATGAAATCCAATAAGAGCCGAGAGATTATTGAATAGAGATCTACTCATATAAGAGACTTGGGTAGTTTGATAGAGATCCAATACCCAATAAAGTAGGATCCATTATGGTTAAATTGACAAGGAGCATCTATAAATAGGAGGGAACTAAAGATTCATAGGCTTGAGCTTCTCTTGGTTGCTATCTCCTATTCTCCTCTCCCCTTCTCCTCCTTAGATTGTAGGCCTAGAGATTTGAGGAGTATCATCGCAATCTTGTTGTGTCGATCACCACTAGAGATGAGAGAGATTGACTTCCTTTATCCTCTTCTACAAATTTGTAAGGATTCAGGGATATACGATCTCCCTAAGTAAAACATATTCTTTTACATACACAGTTTTTAGTTTTACGGATTTTGCGCACCAATCCTCGCACAATGACTAACATAATTTATAAGAAATTTGGGGATTTTTGTTTTATGTTCTTCCACTGCGCATGTGATGTAACACCCCTCATTTTTTTGAAAATTTATAAGGATTTATTTGTAAATATGAGGATTTTTTTTAAAATAATTCTTTATTACTAAATATTTTATTTATATATTGAAAATATTGTGAGGGACCAAAATGTGAATCTCACTAATTGAAGGTGATTTGTGAAAGATTCACACTAAAAATAAAAAAATAAAATAAAATAAAATAGAGGACATGTGTCATTAGCAAGGATGAGCCACTTACATTTATTCTTAAGATGACACCTAAACCTCTATGCATGCTTGCCACCTCACTATTTTAGCATGAGTCAAACCTAAGTAATTTAAGGCACAATTGAGGGAAACTTTGCAGCCAATGCAACTTGAGAAGAGAAGAAGGAATTGAAGGAGAAGAGAAAGAGAAAGAATTGAAGAAGAAGAAGTTTTATCTTGGCTTAAGGCTTTGCATCAAATCCACCACATTTAGAAATCAAAACTTTTTAAGGCAAGTATTCTAACCCATCCTAGAGATAAATTTTGATCCTTGTTTTCACCTTGATTTTGAGAAAATTGGGAGATTGTGGCTGCATGTAAGATATCTATGCCGTTTATACATCAAATGTTGAATCTGAAATTTTTCAGATTTTGACATTTCAGTACTCGTGTAACCATAACTTTTTACACCAATTTCGGATTGAGGAAAGACCTCTTTCATACAAAAGAAAACTTATAGAGCTTTCATTTGACATAAAAATTGAAAGATTTGGAGCAAATTTACCTATCCAAACAATTGAATGAAAAGACCTCATGTATTTGGTAAAATAGATACTATGAATTCTGACCTTCTATTACTAAATTACTCATAACTCTCTAGTCAAAATTCTGAATTATGTTAAACTTAGTTCTTTTGAAACTAGATTCACATATCTTTCTTTTAACACCTAATTTGGAAATTTTTAAGTATTTTTTCCTTCTAAAACATCTATTTAAATTGATTCTATCAATTCTGCAAAATAGAGATGATCAATTCTGACCTTCTGTCACTGAATTGTTCATAACTCTCTAGTGAAAATTCTGAATTATGCAAAACTTAGTTCTTTGGAAACTAGATTCACATATCTTTCTTTTGACATATAATATAAAAATTTTGAATTAAGTTTGCCATTTTAAAAATCTGTTTAAATTGATTCTATCAATTCTATAAAATAGAGATGATTAATTCTGACCTTCTATTACTAAATTGCTCATAACTCTCTAGTAAAAATTCTAAATTATGCAAAACATAGTTCTTTAGAAATTAGATTCATATATCTTTCTTTTGACATATAATTTGGAAATTTTGAAGTATGTTTGCTTTCTGAAACATCTATTTAAATTGATCCTATCAATTCTGCAAAACAGAGATGATCAATTTAACCTTCCTTTACTCTATTTGTTGTAACTTCCTATTTTTAGTTCATCTAAAAATAGATTGATACAGCTTTCCTATGACACCCATTTTTTAGTGAATTGGAGCATGCTTGGTCACTCAAACAATTCAGGAAATATACCATTCAAATTCTATCAGAATTGAAAACTTTGTTGGGTTTTGCCTATTCAATTTTTATCCTATTGGAAATTTGATTTCTGCTAAATTCTTCTTCAATTGAGCTTTATATTAGTCCTTTGAAATTCTTATATTGTTCATCCTAAAATTGTTATATGTCTGAAATTTATTATGTAATGCTTTGTTTGCATTTCCTTGTTTGATAAAGGCACATGCATATCTCCGTTGTTCCGCATGTGCTTCTGATATGTGCCAATGTTATTGTTCATACTACCCTTTTGTACTCTGGTGTCTTGTGGGATATTGTGAACCTTTGCCAGAAATGGTAAAGAGAGTTATGCTTAGAGTCTGCGATTGCTCTGCCGGCCCCATTGACTTCACTCAGACGTGGGTAGATGGAACTCCCAAACGTGGGAGACTTATGCTTAGTGGTCATCCAGAAATGGATGAATCACATTATGTATGTGGTCCCACAGCGCCCTCTATGTTTTTGATATGATATCCAAAGCTTTACTTATGAGTTTATATTTATGCTTTGGATAAAGAAAAAATGGAATGCATGCTACATCAAAAATGACATACAAGCTTGTGTTTATTATTCGGTTCACTTGTTATACTTTGAATTGTTTCGTATGTCATTGTTATGCTCCCAAACACTCTTACACCTTTGATATGCTCCTAAATGCTTCATGTGCCATTTGATACATGCCTAAATGTTTCTTTTGCCAATGAAATGTTCCAATTTCCTTTCTCCTATTATTATGTCTAATGCCTATTTTCGAATGAGGTAACCCTTTGTGATTTTTTTATATCTAATGAGATGATTCCAAATAAACTCTTATATTTCTGCTTTTGTTATCTTGATACTAAGCCTGCTTGAACTTCTCCTATCGCCATGGATACGTTAGTTGCTTGCTGAGCTCTTTATGCTCACCCCATTGCTATATAAATTTTTTCAGAGTAGCTTGTCACACACTGAAAAGCTAGAATTGGGTTGAAGCAGTGAAAGGCTATAAGATTTTTGAGCTAATCTTTGTTGGATGATAGGTTTTTTTTGTTGTAGGTTTTTTTTGTTGTATAGTATACTTTTCTGTTGATGTAATGTTAAGGATATGTTGATACTTATGTGTTGTAAAAGTTTAAAGGACCACTCATGTTTATGGAATGATATGTTTAAGTTGTATAAGGATAAGAACTCATGGTAAATAATTTTCTTTTTGTGATTATATATATTTCTACGATTATAGATTTGTGTTGTGGTTGATGTTTAGTTGAGTTGCCTTTAGATTTTGTGAATCTCTGAGTGAAGTGGATTATGATTTATGTAACGTACAGGTTTATGAATTGTGAATATCGATTTTTGAATGATTCTTAGTATCCTCAAATTGTTAGATTGGATCCTGGATTGAATTGATGATGAATTATCATATTATTGATTTTAAACAGGGTCACACCTCCTGAATGTGATAATTCGGGGGGCGTGACATGTGATGTCGCCCCTAGATTTACCTATAGTAGTATCAAAGCTAGGTTGTTCATGTGAAAGATTAGTTTTGAACTGTATGTGTTATGTTTTAAAAGACTTTTGCCATCAAAATCGTTGATGAAAAAGGTGAGAGAGGGCAGTAATTGTTGCTATCCTCGCAGGTTCGTCAATGGCTGCTAGCAGCCTTAGCCATGGCTAGGCCACCTATGTGCAAGTGGCCGATGGGCAACAACTGACCGTCTGCAGCCAGCAGCATGCAGGCTGCAAGCAGGTAACTGCAAGGGCAATAGCCCGCAACCCGTAGGTAGCGGAACTTATGGGGGCAATAGTGCCTGCGGGCAGAGGCGCCCGTGGTGCAACGATGCCTACGAGCGTTGCGCCCACGGGGTAGTGACACTTGCAGGTGCTACTCCAACGAGCAAAGCCACCCGTGGGGGCGATGGTGCCCGCAGGGGCGCCCACCTACAAGGGCGGCGTTGCCAGCGGGCAAGGGTAACGCCCCCTTCCCTTAGTGCCGTGGTCGCCACTAGTAAGGTGGTGGTGGCCACAACGCAACAGCAAGGATGGGGTTAGGGCATTTTGGGTAAAAGAATAATTTTATCCCTCGAAATTTGAGAAATTTTAGGTTTTGTCCTTTTGTCCAAATTATGAAAATATCCCTCATAATTCAAAAAATTTTCTTATATATCCCTAATTTCAAAAAAATATTAGATAATTAAATAGTTTAATTAACTATTATTAATATCTAGTAGTCTTACATGATGATGATGTGTACATATGATGTATGATGTGGACGAATGATCATGGACCGTGTAATATATGTACATGTGATGTGATTAGCCACCACTTTATTTCTTCGTTATTGTCGGGCCTACGTACTTATGATTAAGTTATAATCACACGAGGAGGCATAGTGGGAGCATGGAAGCAATAACGGGACTCACGAGATCGAGATGGATGATCGCGACACATAAAGATGTGTCGGGATACCGATGGAACCGATGAGGACATGATGGACGATCACAGGGTATGGAGATTCGCAACTGCACACTTAGATCTTGATGTGAGTGATTAGGCCCACTAGCTTGGGCCTGATCACATTAGGTTATACTCTATGATAAGTTGGTGTGATTGCTCAAGTGATGTGTGATTGCTTATACACCTACTAGATATGTATATATATTTGCATGCGATGTAGATATATATTAAATATGTATGTGTGTAGCATGTCATATTAGGAGACCAAATCAATATCCCCTCTCTCAATAATATTAAGTTGGTAAATGTGAGGCAATTAGATTGACTCACGTAGCCTTCCATCATTATAGGTAGGGATCGATTCTCGACATAGGTTGAGTTGGTCGAGTCCCTCAAGGCTCACTTATATCACGAATCACTATCTTGCCTACGATATATAAATGTCACCAATGATCAGAGAACATAGTATGCTTGGTCAAGTTCCTCGAGGGTATATCATCGAATCATACTCATCTTGTAACAATAATGTTGACTTAACCGAACATCATGGTTAGTCGAGTCCCTCGAGACCATGGTGGTTCGGAGGCCGAAAAGGATGGGAATCACAAAGAGTTATGATCGACAAGAGTTGCCTATCTTTTGGGCTTAGTGTGATTAGTCAAGTCCCTCGAGATTATACTAAGACATTGATTAGATCTTGATCCCTACTAGAAGTCTACCGGAGACTTCTATTTCACATGCTGAGGGTGCCACGTGACTCACCAGAAAAATAGTAAGAGTAGATTAAGATAGAAGTTCATATCTTATTTATTTTTCTACAAAATCTATATGTTATTTATTTCTACTGCATCTTTATTTTCAAAAAATATCACTTTCAAATCCCTTACATGGTATACTTGATGTCAACTACCTCATTAGTCTGAATAATATGGATTGGCTCCACAATTTGAGAATTGTTCTTATGGTAGAGAAAATCTAGTACATCCTTGATGCATTGATGCATACGCCGGAGGAAGGGGCAAGCGAGGATGAGTTCGCTCGCTATGTGAAGTACATAGATGAGTCCACTCTTTCTTAGTATTACATATTAGGCTCCAAGACTCCTGAGTTGTAGAGACAGCGAGAAAAGATGGACTCCAAATCCATTCTCCTATATGTCCACAAACTATTTGAGGAATAGGGAAGGACTCAGCGATATGAGATATCTAAGAGCCTCTTCTGCACTAAGATAACTAACGGGACGCTAGTTCAGAACCATGTCTTAAAGATGATTGAGTGAATACAAAAACTCACAAGTCTAGGAATGTTCCTAGAGGATAACCTGTGTGTGGATCTCGTGCTTCAGTCCCTACTAGATTCCTTTTCACAGTTCATAATGACTTTTAATATGAACAAGCTTGAGGTGACTCTCCCTAAGCTCCCCAATATGTTGAGGGAGGCTAAGAGCACTATCAAGAAAGAGAAGTCAGTTCTCTATACTAGTGAGACTAGAAAGAAACGGAAAGTAGAAAAGTGGCAGACCGAGTAAAGCAAAGGTTGCTAATGTTAGGATCAAGAGCGGCACTCGGGGGGGGGGGGGGGGGTGTGTGAATTACTACATCGGGAAAAATTATCGATTTTGTAAATGTTTCATTCATTGAAAACCGATCTTGAAAAGTGCTTGACTTTAAAGTAAATGAACTAGCAATTAACTTAGAAAGTAATGACAGTAATGAAAAGCAGAATGGAAATGAGCACACCGGAATTTATAGTGGTTCGGTCATTATGACCTATATCCACTTCGATTCCTCCTCTATCAAGGTTACCGATGTTCACTAATGGTCTTCCTTCAATAGGCAAAGACCAACCACCTCTTTACAGAGCTTTCTCATTTTCATGGGTTTAGGAGATAACCCTTATAAGCTTCACACCTCTATTGAATGTTCACAACACTTAGAATGGGAGGTGGAGGACTCTTTTCACTTTTACAATACTTTTTATACCTTAAGATTTCAAGATATTATTCACACTTTCATACCCTTTCATACAGAAAAGGGTGGGATATTTATAGGCCCCAATGGTTTCAAAATTAGAGCCAAATGTCAGGAACGAGTCGGCACTAAAAGTGTAGCGGTGAATTAGTGTAGCGGTAAAAACGTCGATTCTAAAAAACTCTTTCGTACATTGAAAACCGATTTCAAAAACTTGAAGGCATATGCGGGTGTAAGCGCAGTAAAAACACAGTAAGGAGGAGAGGCAGTTTGCTATAAAAGTAAATTGCAAGAAGTAAATGCAAACCAAGTTATAGTGGTTTGATTAGCGTTGTTAGGATTGGAGCGGCACTAAGAGGGGGGGGGGGGTGAATTAGTGCAGCGGATTAAAACTTGTAAGTTTGAAACCAAATTCGTAAATGCGAGGAGATTTCAATTCAACAATAACTTGAGTAAAGTGAGAAGACGAAAACGAAAGCTTGCTATAGTGTAAATAACAATTTCAGAAAGGTAAGTACTCACACATTCAAGGAATACACCAATTTAAAGTGGTTCGGTCAAATGACCTACATCCACTTACGAAGCATTCTTCGATGAGGCTCCAAACTTCCACTAGCAAATCACTTTGAAGGGGAGGGACAAATACCCCTCTTACAACTTTTACAAGTGGTTCGCACTCTTACAAATTTTCAACGAAAAGGAAGGAGGTGAACACTCAAGCAATTGAAAATAAGGCTTGCTAAAAACTTTACAAAGGATTTTGTCTCAATCTATTGCTATTCAAAAAGTTATTTTCTCTATTGAGAATTGAGGGGTATTTATAGGCCCCAAGAGGATTGAAATTTGGGCTCCAAATTTTGAATTCTCTTAGGTTCTCGATGTTGGCGGTGCCACTACCTGTCAGTGCCTGACACTAACAGTGTACTGGCGGTGCCACCGCCGGACCTCTCTAGTGCTGGGCGATGCCACCGTCGGACCTCTCGGGTGTTGGACGGTGCCACCACCCAGTCCGGCGGTGCCACCACCCGATCCTTAGGTTCTGGGTGGTGCCACCGCTCAGTCTGACGATTCCACTGCCCGACTTTACCGGCCATTGGTTGGGCTTCAAATCCAGCCCAAACCAAGTCATATTCGGGCCTAGTTGGCCCCTAACTAGGATATAGGATTATCACTTAATCCTAATCCTAATTACATTGAAACAACGCAACTGAAAACATAGTCCTAAGCAAGTTTTTAACCGGCAAATGTCGAGTCTCCTTCCGGTGAGCTTTCCGGTGATCTTCCAACAGACTTCCGATACACCCTCGGATTTCTTCCGGCGGACTCCCAATAGGCTCCCGATCTTGTGGCGAGTTCAGTGAGTAGCCGAGTCTTCTCGGTGATCTCCGTGAACCTCCGATGATTTCTTCGATGGACTTTCGAAAGTCCCCGATTTCTTCTCGGTTGGTTCCGGTAGCATCTCCGACGAATCTTCGGATTCTCGAACACCCATCGAACTTGACTCCAGTAGACTTGCTTTATGTCTTCAAGCTATCGTAGTTAATCCTGTACACTTAACTCAATAATATGGATTAGATCAATTAATCCATCAATTGATTTCATCATCAAAATCTGAGATTTAACAATCTCCCCCTTTTTGATGATGACAATCAATTGATGATGGAGTTAAACATAGCTCCCCCTATCTATATGCCATATTCTGAGAGGATAAAAATACTTGAATTCAATCTCTTTGAATTCAAGCCTAAGCCGATAAGTTCTATCCGTTTGAACTTATCGTTATTCTCAATAAGCATGAGCAAATACGAAACTTCGTATTTCTCATAATTTCAAGCTATGAAAATTATTTTCAAGTCGAATGATAAAACACAATTATCATTTCGACAAGAGATATGAAATTTCAACATAAATCTCATGATATAAATGTAAGGCATGATTTCATATGATCATGAGATGAAATGACAACCAATCTAAAAACTTTAATATTGCGATATTCTAAAAAAGTTTTAGATGCATATAAGACATTTTTGCGATGTATATAAGACATTTGCATTACACAACATATTAGCTTTTGCAATTCATATAAGTCATGCTATCATATTTGCGATGCATATAAGATATTTGCATTACACAAGCTTTTGCAATTCATATAAGTTATGCTATCACATTTGCAATGCATATAAGACATTTGCATTACACAAGCTTTTGCAATTCATATAAGTCATGCTATCGATGCATATAAGACATTTGCATTACACAACATATTAGCTTTTGCAATTCATATTTTGCACAAGTCATCAATCTTTTGCACATTCTTCTCCCCCTTTGTCATCAACAAAAAGGAGATGAGGTTTTAAGCATAAAACTCGTGATCATTGAAGCCATTCATAAAATCATCTCATAAGAAAAAAAATCTTGAAAAGGAGATGGCAAAATTGACGAAGCTTCAACTTGGCATTAATATTGATCATTCAAGGAAGACATCAAATCATCCAAAATAACACGAAGGATCCATCAAAATGTTGACAAAATTTTGAAAAAAAACATCCAACATCATATACTAAGATAATGTCAAACGCATGTCAAGGTAGCATAGAGGTTTACAATAATAAGAAAGAATTCAAATCCACGAAAACCGAAAAGAGGATGAAAATTTTCCAGAAAATATATACAATCAAGCTCATTCACAAGGACAATTCAACATGCCTAATTCCTTTCTAATAAAGTCAAATTGCTCTTCATTTAAAGCTTTTGTAAAAATATCCGCTAATTGATGCTTTGTATCAATAAATTCTAAAATGACATTATTATTATTGACATAATCTTATATAAAGTGATGCCTAATATCAATATGCTTAGTTCTAGAGTGTTGAATTGGATTTTTGGTTAGACAAATAGCACTTGTATTATCACATTTTATAAGAATGTTCTTTAAGTAAATTACATAGTCTTCCGACGTATTTTTCATCCAAACAACTTGTGCACAGCATGCACTTGCAGCTATGTATTCGGCTTCGGCCATAGATAGTACAATCGAATTTTGTTTCTTGGAAGTCCAAGAAACAAGTGCATGTCCTAAAAATTGACATGTACCGGATGTGCTTTTTCTATCTATCCTACATCCACCAAAATCGGCATTTACATAAGCTATTAAATCAAAATTATCAGATTTTGGATACCATAATCCTAAATTAGGAGTTCTTTTAAGATATCTAAGGATTCTTTTAACACTTTTAAGATGAGACATTTTAGGATTAGCTTGAAACCTAGCACAAAGTCCTAAACTAAACATGATATCCGGTCTAGTTGCGGTGAGGTAAAGTAAACTACCAATCATTCCCCTATATGTTTTTTTATCAAAGCTTTCATCACTTTCATCCATGTCTAACTTAGTGGAAGTACTCATAGGAGTATTTATAGCTTTTGAACCATCCATGTTAAATCGTTTTAATAATTTTAATGTATATTTAGATTGATTAAGAAATATACCATTACTAAGTTGTTTAATTTATAATCCTAAAAAGAAGGTTAATTCTCCCATTAGGCTCATTTCAAATTCATGACTCATATATTTGGCAAATGATTCACATAGTGATTCATCCGAAGAACAAAAAATAATATCGTCAACATAAATTTAAACAATAAGAAAATTATTTTTAAAATATTTGATAAATAATGTAATATCAATCTTGCCTTTTGTAAAATTGTTTAAAATAAGAAAGGAACTAAGCCTTTCATACCAAGCTCTATGAGCTTGTTTTAAGTCATAGAGAGCCTCAGTCAATTTAAATACATGATTAGGAAGAAGAGAATTTTTAAATCCGGGAGGTTGTTCAACATACACTTCTTCGGAAATAAAATCATTCAAGAAAGCACTTTTGACATCCATTTGAAATAGTTTAAAATCATTACTACTAGCATAGGCAAGGAGCATCCTAATGGCTTCTAATCTTGCCATAAGAGCGAATGTCTCTTCGTAGTCGATACCTTCTTCTTGGTTGAAACCTTTGGCCACTAATCTAGCCTTGTTTCTAACCATGATACTGCATTCGTCTTGCTTGTTTCTAAAGACCCATTTAGTACCAATGACTAAATGACCATTAGGTCTAGGAACAAGCTTCCATACCTCATTCCTCTCAAATTGGCTCAATTCCTCTTGCATTGCAATAACCCATGAATCATCTTTCAAGACTTCGTCAATGCATTTAGGTTCAATTTGAGAAAGGAAGGTGGCGTTAGCACAAAAATTCTTGAAGGAAGAATGAGTTTGAACCCCTTTTGATGTATCTCCTATAATTAGCTCTTTTGGATGAGCATCTACATACTTCCATTCCTTGGGTAAAGAAATTTCGGAAGAAGATGCATCCAAGTTGCTATTTTAAGGAGGGGGTTCATTTAAATTCAAATTATCAAAACCAAGATCATCATCAAAATCATTTTTCTTTAACTTGGAAATTTCATTAAAAACTATATGAATAGACTCTTTTATAACTAAGGTTCTTTTGTTAAAAACACGAAAAGCCTTAGAAACGGAAGAGTAACCAAGAAAGATGCCTTTATCGGATTTAGCATCAAATTGTCCTAAGGCATCCTTTTCATTCAAAATAAAGCATTTGCAACCGAAAACTTTAAAATAAGAAACATTTGGTTTTTTTTTATTCCATAATTCATAGGGAGTTTTTGATAGAGATGGTCTTATTAGAACCCTATTCATGGCATAGCAAGCCGTATTAACGGCTATGGCCAAAAAATACTTAGGATTTCTCAGAGTGGAGAAGTTGTGATTATATCCATTAGATTCACAAAAACTTTGGAAGTTACGGTTTTGAAATTTGCCACCGTGATCACTCCGAATTGATGAAATCATAAAGCCTGTTTCATTTTGAGTAAGTTTACAAAATTTAGAGAAACATTTGAAACAATCACATTTGTGAGCTAAGAAATAGGTCCAAGTGTATCTACTATAGTCATCTACAATTACGAAGGCATATTTGCTTCCTCCTAGACTCGTTGTGTCAATTGGTCTAAATAAGTCTAAATGGATCAATTGCAATGGTCTAGTGGTGCTAATTTGATTTTTTTGTTTGAAACTAGTTTTTATTTGTTTTTCTAGTTGATAAGCATCTCACACTTTGTCCTTAACAAATTTCATATTGGGAATCCCTCGTACTAACTCTCTATATGAAATCTTAGATATTAGTTTCATACTTGCATGGCCTAATCTACTATGCCAAAGCCAAGCATCATCATTTAAAACGGAAAAACACATTTAATTATTAAGTTCATCAAGATTGATAGTGTAGACATTATTTTGTTTTAAGGCAATCATTGATATGTTATTGTTTGGTTTTTCAATAATGCACACATTAGATTCAAATCTAACGATGTAACATTTATCGCATAATTGACTAATGCTTAAGAGATTATGTTTCAATCCATCAACTAGCAACACATCATCAATTGAAAAACTTAATTTGTTACCTATGGTTCCCTTGCCAATGATTTTACCTTTGTTGTTGTCTCCGAAGGTGACATACCCTTCTTCTTTGCTAGTGAGCATAGAGAAATGAGATGGATCTCCAGTCATGTGCATTGAGCATCCACTATCAAGATACCATCTCTTGCTCCTAGCTTGTGAGTTTGTCTACAAAAGAGGATAGTTTTTAGGTACCCATTTGATTTTGGGTGCCTCAAAAATTGATCTACTAATTTTGTTATTCATCATTGAATTATTTATAGTTCCTTTAGGAACCCATATCAACTTATGTGGGCTAATTTTCTTAAATGGACATTTGTAATAACATGTCCGGATTTACAACAAAAGTTGTATTTCAAATGAGGTGAAACATGTAATGTGGGTCCTTTAATAAAGGTGGTAGGATTTTGGTGAGATCCTCTCACAAAACCAATTTCACTTCTATTTGCGACGTGACCCTTGTTTGCAAGGATCATGTCCTAGCCTTTGCTACCGACCTTAAATTTGTTTAAGGTCTCTTTAAGTAGCAAATTCTCATTTTTTATTGCTTCTAAGTGTTCACACTTAGAGAATGGAGGAGTTTGAAGATTATCAACCTTATTTTGTAGTAAGGCATGCTCTTTCTTTAATAGATTGAACTTCTTACTAATAGTTCTATACTCATCAAATAATTTGTGAAAAGTGATAGAAAGTTCATCGAAAGATAAATCTTCATTAATTAAATCACATACCTCTCCTCCTAAAGCCATTAGCGCGAAGTTTGCCTCCTCTTTGTTGTTAGCTTCCTCATTCTCAGAATCACTTGAGTCATCCCAAGTCACTTTCAAAGCTTTCTTCTTCTTCGGTTGCTTCTTCTTGGCTTGGGGGCATTTATTTTTGAAGTGCCCCGGCTTCTTGCATTCGTAGCATATTACTTGGTCCTTTTTATGTTCAAGTTTATTTTTTGTGTTATTTTTAAATTTGATCTTTCTTATAAATATTTTAAATTTTTGAGTTAAAAGTGCAATGTCATCGTCACTGTTCTAATCACTTGATGTTCCTTTCAAGTGGTCTTCTTATGTTCTAAGTGTCATATCCTTCCTGTTCTTTGGAAAGGGGTTCTCGAGCTCTTCATGAGCATGACACGTCATTTCGTAGGTCATAAGAGACCCAATAAGTTCTTCAAGAGGAAATGTTTTAAGGTCCTTGGCCTCTTGAATGACAGTAACTTTTGGATCCCAACTCTTTGGAAGGGATCTTAAAATTTTAGTTACTAGTTCAAAGTTAGAAAATCCTTTACTAAGAGGTTTGAGTCAATTGATGACATCCGTGAAACGGGTGTACATGTCTCCAATGGACTCACTTGGTTTCATCCAGAAAAGTTCGTAAGAATGCACAAGAATGTTGATTTTAGACTCTTTTACTTGGCTAGTGCCTTCATGAGTGACCTCAAGAGTTCTCCAAATATTAAAAGCCGAATCGCAAATCAAAACGTGATTAAATTCATTTTTGTCAAGTGCACAAAACAAGGCATTCATAGCCTTTGCGTTTAAAGCAAACACCTTCTTCTCTGATTCATCCCATTCACTCATCAGAAGAGAACATATTTGAAATCTATTTTCGACAATATTCCAAAGCTCAAAATCCATGGAAAGAAGGAAGATCCTCAAACAAGTCTTCCAATATGTGTAATCCGACCCATTGAACATAGGTGGACATGTAATAGAGTGACCCTCTTGCATGTCAAAATAAGCCATCTCATTTGGGTATTAAACCAAATATGAGAGTAAGCCTTGTTCTGATACCAATTGTTAGGATCAGAGCGGCACTAAGAGGGGGGGGGGTGAATTAGTGCAGCGGATTAAAACTTGCAAGTTTGAAACTGAATTCGTAAATGCGAGGAGATTTTGATTCGACAATAACTTGAGTAAAGTGAGAAGATGAAAATGAAAGCATGTTGTAGTGTAAATAAAAATTTCAGAAAGGTAAGTACTCACACATTCAAGGAACACACCAATTTAAAGTGGTTCGATCAAATGACCTACATCCACTTGCGAAGCCTTCTTCGATGTGGCTCCCAACTTCCACTAGCAAATCACTTTGAAGGGGAAGGACAAATACCCCTCTTACAACTTTTATAAGTGGTTCACACTCTTACAAATTTTCAATGAAAAGGAAGGAGGTGAACACTCAAGCAATTGAAAATAAGGCTTGCTTAAAACTTTACAAAGGCTTTTGTCTCAATCTATTGCTACTCAAAAAGTTGTTTTCTCTATTGAGAATTGAGGGGTATTTATAGGCCCCAAGAGGATTCAAATTTAGGCTCCAAATTTTGAATTCTCTTGGGTTCTTGACGCTGGCGGTGCCACCACCTGTCAGTGGCTAACACTGATAGTGTACTAGCGGTGCCACCGCCTAGTCCAACGGTACCACCGCCCGATCCTCGGGTTCTGGGCAGTGCCACCGCCTAGTCCGGCAGTTCCACCGCCTGACTTTACCTGTCATTAGTTGGGCTTCAAATCCAGGCCAAACCAAGTCATAGTTGGGCCCAGTTGGCCCCTAACCAAGATATAGGATTATCCTTTAATCCTAACCCTAATTACATGCAAACTATGCAATTGAAAACATAGTCCTAAGCAAGTTTTTAACCGGCAAACGTCGAGTCTCCTTCTAGTGAGCTTTCCAGCGATCTTTCGACGGACATCCGATACACCCTTGGATTTCTTCCGGTGGGCTCCCAGTAGGCTCCCGATCTTGTGGCGAGTTCAGCGAGTAGCCGAGCCTTCTCGGTGATCTCCACGAACCTCCGATGATTTCTTTGGCGGACTTCCGAAAGTCCCCGATTTCTTCTCGGTTAGTTTCGGCAGCATCTCCGACGAATCTTCGGATTCTCGAACACCCATCGAACTTGACTCCGGTAGACTTGCTTTATGTCTTCAAGCTATCATAGTTAATCCTGCACACTTAACTCAATAATATGGATTAGATCAATTAATCCATCAATTGATTTCATCATCAAAATCCAAGATTCAACAATCGTGACCTACATCCATTCTACCAATTCCTCTTTTGTCGAGGCCATTGGCATCCACTATCGATCTTCCTTTAATAGGAAATGATCAACCTCCTTCTTATACCCATCTTCTCCTTTTCAAAGTGTTAGGAGATAACTTTTACAAGCACTCACTCCTCTCTCAAAATATTCTAACACTTAGACTAGAAGAGGAGGATTCTCACAAGATATTACAATATCATTTTTTCCTTTTTAAATTCTTTGTGCTTGTCTATGTTAACTAGGGATAAGATGGGTATTTATAGGCTTCAAGTTGATTCAAACTTGGAGCCTAAAAATGTCTCATCTCAGGTTTCCTGGGTACTGGTGGTACTATTGTCGCTGGTCTGACACTAGGCGGTACCACTGCTTGATA
The DNA here is from genome assembly GCF_036884655.1 of Musa acuminata AAA Group. NCBI lineage: Eukaryota > Viridiplantae > Streptophyta > Magnoliopsida > Zingiberales > Musaceae > Musa > Musa acuminata. The sequence goes on from NC_088340.1 coordinate 14,724,763, forward strand.
GGGGTGGTACCACCGCTAGCAGCATTCACTACTAGTGGTACCACCACCCAGAAATCCTAGGACACTGTCTCCAAAGTGGTGCCACCGTCGACTGGGCTTTCAGCATCTTGGTTAGGCTTGAATCCGGCCCAAACCAGCCTAACTTCGGGCCCAGTTGGCCCCTAAGATGGTTGATGGGATTACCTCCCAAATCACACTCTAATTATATTCTAACTACGATTCTTAAGACATATTCTAAGTAAATCAAGTTTGGTTAGTCTTGGTTTCTTCCGACGATCTTCCAGCGAACTTCTGATGATCTCACGGCAATGTTCCGGTGGACTCCTGGCAAGCTCCTGGACTTCACGACGATCTTCTTTGCAAGTTCCAATGAGCTTCTTTGGCAAGCTCCTGGACTTCTCGGTCAGTTCTAGTATAACTTTCGATGAACGTTCGAACTTCCGACGAACTCTCGAACTCCCAACAAAATCACGTTCTTGACTCTGGGACTTCATTTTGCTTTATGCCTTGCTATCGTAGTTAATCCTGCACATATAAAAACCAACTTCGATCTAGACAATTATTACTAAGTATGAATCATGTTGTTCAGCATGTCATTGGTCCGTCAATGCTTCGTCCGATACTTCAGTGCATCGTCCTCTCTTATGACCTATTGCCTAATCGGCCAGTTGACCTCCGCAACTCCGATATCCTTGGAGCAATATCCACTCTTCTTGGCCCGATGCCCGAATCCATGGATAGAAGCCTTCTACCGATATGTCAACTGATCCTTCAGCGCAACGTTTAATCTTCTGACATGTTTTCCTCCGGCCCAACATGATTCTTCTTGCTTTAATTGTCTCTCCCTGATCGAAGCATCCTACATCACTAAAAATACAGATCAAATCATAAATACTATCAATTGGTTTCATCATCAAAATCCAAGATTCAATACCAAAAAGTGTCACATCCCCAGATTTCGGGGTACTGGTGGTACCACCACCATTATTGGGTGATACTAGCACCTGTAGATTGACACTGGGTGGTACCACCGCTCAGTCTGGGTGGTACCACCACCTGACAGAGCTTTAAAGATCGAGCTCTAGTGGTACCATCACTTGACAGGGCGGTACCACCGCTTGGCAACATTAACTATCGGTGGTACCACTGCGCAGTCTGGGCAGTACCATTGCCTAGGCCACCTAGGAGACTATGTCCCAAGCGGTGCCACCACCAGCCCTGGCGGTGCCACAGCTAGCCGTGACTTCAGGTGCTGAATGGGCTTGTTCAACTAGCCCAATTCAGCCTTGTTAAGGGCCCAATTGGCCCCTAACTGAGTTAGTAGGATTACCTCTCAATCTTAACTCAATTTAAGGTCTAACTATGATAATTAAGACATTTAACAAAGCATTCTTGGTCCAGTATGTCAATTGTTCTTCCGACGAGCTTCTAGCAATCTTCCGACGAACTTCCGATGATCTATCGGCAATGTTCCAGCGGACTTTTGGCAAGCTCTTGGACTTCATGATGATCTTCTTGGTGAGTTCTGACGAGCTTCTTTGGCAAGCTCCTGGACTTCTTAGTTAATTCAAGTAGAACTTTCAATAAATGTCCGGACTTCCGACGAACTCTTGAACTCCCAACAAAGTCTCGATCTTGACTCTAGCACAATATTTGCTTTATGTCTTACCACTATCGTAAGTAAACCTATACACTTTTCTCAACACATAGATTATATCAAATAATTTACCAATTGATTTCATCATCGAAATATGAGATTCAATAATCTTTCTATTTTTAATGATAACAATCAATTGATAACGGAGTTAACCTTAACTCTCCTTATCTATATGCCATACTTGAGAAAAGACACTTCTTGAATTCAAGGCTTTTGAATTCAAGCATCAACTCAATAAGTTACATTCATTTAAACTTACCAACATGCACATCATAATACAAAATACGAAACAACGTATTTATCAATAATGATGTCAAGGCATGACATCTATTTTTAAGTCCAATAATAATAGATAGTTATCATTTTCAAATATGATGTAAATTTTAAATATAAAATTTAGCAAGATTCAAGTTTCAATAAAAATGACGATTCATTAATCCACAGCATGATTCCATTTGTAAATATGAAATAAAGCATGGTAATTTCGATACTTTATCATAATTATAGACATTTAACAATCAAGCATGATACTAAAACATTTACAAGTAATCATGCCACATTCTGATACGTTTCAAGCAAACATCTTGATTTTTTTTTTAAGTATGTATTTGATGATACCAATCATATTTACTCATATTTCAACCATTCGCAAGACATTCAAGAATTTACAATACATTTTATGCATGTATCTAAGATATTCATTTTGTCATCAATTTATCATATTTCTCCCCCTTAGTCATCAATAAAAAAAGAGAACTTTTCAATAATGCAAGTGTGGTAAAAATTCATGCAAGTTTTGCACTAATTTATCCAATGTATAAAGAAAGGTAAGCAAAGACGTTGCATGATAACGTTTTGGATAAGCTAACATTTTTACTAAGGGCTTTTTGGTTCTTCTTTAGACGTGTAAGTTTCTTTCTTCCTTTGTCATAAGAATAAGAAGAAGAGGAAGGAGGGTAAGGAAGGTATCCATTAAGAACTAAATTCACGAAAGGATTTGAACCAAATCAAATTCGAAATGATGAGTTTCATTAAATCATGCTTCAATTCTAACAAAGAGAAGATATTTATAAAAAGAATCAAGATATCCATACGAAATCAAATCGCCATTCTTGCAGGTGATCATCACACACTAAAAATTCATAAAATTCTTCTTACATGAGAATAGTAAGGAAGAATTCATGGTAAAGGATAAAGAGAAATCAATGAAAAAAATTTCATAAATCAAATATGTTTCTCATTAAAAATCACAAGAGTGAAATCTGTGAGAGATGTATTTGTCGATAAAATCCATCAGTGATGTGATTAAATGTATCAAAAATCATTAAGTGATGGAGCAAGGATATGAAGTAAATTTGATACCAAGTAGATTGATATACCGGATTTCATGAAAGTCTTATAAAAAAAATTTCATGAAAGGTTTTAAAAAAAATCAAGAAAGTTCAGAAAAAATATACATCAAATTCATCCATTCAAACAATTTAACATCCCTAACTCCCTTCTAATAAAATCAAATTATTCTTCATTTAAAGGTTTTGTAAAGATATCATCTAATTGATATTTAGTATCAATAAACTCTAAAGATATAGCATGGTTATTAACATGATCTCTTATGAAATAATGCCCAATGTCAATATGTTTAGTTCTAGAGTGTTGAATAGGATTTTTTGTTAAATATATTGCACTTGTATTATCACATTTTAGAGAATATTCCTAAGATAAATTTTATAATCTTCCAATGTATTTTTTCATCCATACAACTTGTGCACAACATACACTAGCCGCTATGTATTCAACTTTGGTCATAGATAGTGCAACCAAGTTTTGTTTTTTAGAATACCAAGAGACAAGGGCATGACCTAAGAATTGACATGTTCCGAATATGCATTTTCTATCTATTCTACATCCACCAAAATCTATATCAACATAAGCAATTAATTCAAAGTTTTTGGATTTTGGATATGATAATCCTATATTAGTGGTTCATTTAATATATCTAATAATTCTTTTAACTGCTTTAAGGTGAGACAGCTTAAGATTATATTGAAACCTAGCATAAAGTCTTATGCTAAATATGATGTTCGGTCTAATTGCAGTGAGGTATAGTAAACTACCTATCATACCCTTATAAGCTTTTTGATCAAAGCTTTCTCTACTTTCGTCAATATTTAACTTAGTGGAGGTACTCATAGGAGTATTTATAACCTTTGACCTATCTATATTAAATCATTTTAGTAAGTCATATACATATTTTGTTTGACAAAGAAAAATACTATACCTAAGTTGTTTGATTTGTAAGCCTAAAAAAAAAGTTAATTCCCCTATTAAACTCATTTCAAACTCTAGGCTCATACTCTTGGCAAACAATTTGCATAAAGATTCATTTTTAGAACCAAAAATAATATCTTCAACATAAATTTGAATAATAAGAAAGTTATTTTCAAAATTTTTAATAAATAATATAGTATCGATCTTGCCTTTTGAGAAATTATTTTGGTTAAGAAAAGAGCTAGGTCTCTCGTACCAAGCCCTTGGGGCTTGTTTCAATCCATAGAGAGCTTTAATCAATTTAAACACATGATTAGGAAAATTATTATTCTCAAATCCAATAGGTTGTTCAACATAAACTTTTTCGGAAATAAAGCCATTAAGAAAAACACTTTTAACATTCATTTGAAATAACATAAAGTTATTACAACTAGCATAGGCAAGGAGCATCCTTTTGGCTTCTAATCTCGCCACAGGAGCGAATGTTTCATTATAATCGATACATTCTTCTTAGTTAAAATCCTTGGTCACTAATCTAGCCTTATTTTTTACCATAATACCAAATTCATCTTGCTTGTTTCTAAAGACCCATTTAGTACTAATAACTAAATGGTCACTAGGTCTCTTAACAAGCTCTCACATCTCATTTCTCTCGAATTGGTTCAACTCTTTTTACATTGTGATAACCCATAAATCATCTTTCAATGCATCATCAATATATTTAGGTTCAATTTGAGAAAGAAAAGCGGTGTTGACACAAAAATTTTTAAAAGAAGAACGAGTTTGAACCCCTTTTGATGTGTCTCTTATGATTAGCTCCTTCCATTCCTTGAGTAAGAATGTTTCGAAAGAAGATGCATCCAAGTTGCTAGTTGGAGAAAGGGTTTCATTCAAATTCATGACATCAAAATTAAGATCATCATCAAAATTATTTTTTTAAAATTCGAAAACTTCATTAAAGACAACATGAATAGACTCTTCTATAACTAAAGTTATTTTGTTAAAGATACAAAAGGCTTTAGAAATAGAAGAATAACAAAAAAAAATGCCTTCATTGGATTTTGCATCAAACTTTCCTAAGGCATCTTTTTCATTCAAGATAAAACATTTGTAATCGAAAACTTTAAAATATGAAACGTAGGGTTTTTTGTTATTTCACAATTCATAAGGAGTTTTGAAAAGTAATGATCTTACTAGAATCCTATTCATGATATAGCATGCCATATTAACAGCTTCGGCCCAAAAATATTTGGGTAGGCTATGTTCGTTTAACATGGTTCTTATAATGTCTTATAAATTTCTATTTTCCCTTTCTACTACTCTATTTTGTTGAGGATTTCTCGGAGTAGAGAAATTGTGGTTGTACCCATTAGATTTATAAAAAATTTAAAAATCATGTTTTTGAAATTCACCACTGTGATCACTCCTAATTGATAAAATCATAAAGCCTTTTTCATTTTGAACAAGTTTATAGAACTTAAAAAAATACCTAAAGCAATCACTTTTGTATGCTAAGAAATATGTCCAAGTGTATCTACTATAATCATCCATAATGATAAAGGCATATTTGCTACCTCCTAGGCTTGATGTATCAATTGGTCCAAACAAATCCATATGGATCAATTGCAATGGTTTAGAGGTGTTTATTTGATTTTTTGGTTTGAAACTACCTTTTATTTATTTTCCTAGTTGACATGCATCACACACATGATTTTTAACAAACCTAATGTTAGGAATACCTCTTATAAGTTCTTTGGATGAGATTTGAAAGATTAGTTTCATGCTAGCATAACCTAATCTCCTATTCCAAAACCAAGCATCGTTATTCAAAGTTGAAAAACATATTTCATTACAAAGATCATCAATATCAATAGTGTATACATTATTTTGTTTTAGGGCAATCATAAAGGTATTTTTGTGTGGTTGTTCAATAATGCAAGCATTGGATTCAAATTTAATCATGTATCCTTTATCACATATTTGACTAATGCTCAAAAGATTAAGGTTTAAGCCATCAACCAATAACTCATCTTTAATCGAAAAGTTAGATTTGTTACCTATGGTTTCTTTGCCAATGATTTTACCCTTGTTGTTGTCTCCGACGGTAATATACCCTTCATCTAGGTTAGTGAGCTTAGAGAAATGAGATGGATCTCCGATCATATGTATTAAGCATCCACTATCAATGTATCATCTCTTGCTCCTAGCTTGTGATGGTATATATTTCTTTAAAAAAGGATGATTTTTAGGTACTCATTTGACCTTGGGTGCCTCAAAAATCGATCTACTCAACTTATCATTTTGTATAGAGCTTTTTATAGTACTTTTAGGAACCCAAATTAATTTATGTAGACTATATCTCTTAAATAGATATTTATAAGTAACATGTCCAAATTTGTAACAAATGTTGCATTTATTTCGCGGTGAAACATGCAAAGTTGGGCCTTTAACAAAGATGGTTGAATTTTTATGAGTGTTACTCACAAAGTTGATTACATCTCTCCTATGAACATGATTCTTACTTAGAAGAATCATGTTTTAAGGATTTGCTACCTATTTCAAATTTTTCTAAAGTTTCATGTAGTTGTAAGTTTTCCTTTTTAAGCATTTCTAATTCATCACATTTTGTGCAAGGAGCTAAACTATCATCATGCTTAACTTTTAATTCATCAAAATCACTAACAAGAGAAGCATGCTCTTTTTTTAATAGTTTATATTTTTTACTAATTAATTTATATTAATCAAATAAGTCATGAAAAGCACTTATTAATTCATCAAAAGATAAATTTGTATCTAATGAACCGCTTACCTCATCTCTGATAGTTATTAGTGCATAATGAGCAACTTGCTCTTTGTTAGTTGGCTCCTCTTCTTCTCAAGGTGCTTCTTCTTTGCTTGGGGACATTCGCCTTTGAAATATCCCAGCTTCTTACATTCATAGCATATAACTTATTCTTTCTTGGGTTTAATTTTATTTTTAGTGTCATTTTTAAATTTATTCCTTTTTATGAATTTTTTGAACCTTCTTGTCAAGAGTGCCAAGTCATCATCATAGTCCTTATCACTTGAACTTTCTTTCAAGTGGTCTTCATGAGTTCTTAGTGTCATATCCTTTCTATTCTTTGCAAGGTTATTCTAAAGCTCTTCATGAGCATACAAGTCATCTTATAGGTCATTAGTGACCCGATAAGTTCTTAGAGGGAAGTTATTCAAATCCTTGGTCTCTTGAATGACCGTTACTTTAGGGTCCCAACTCTTTTGAAGGGATCTCAATATTTTATTAACAAGTTCAAAATTAGAAAAACTTTTACCAAGTCCTTTTAGACCATTAACAACATCCGTAAATCGGGTGTACATGTCTCCAATGGTCTTACTTGATTTCATCCAAAACAACTCATAAGTATAGACTAAAAGATTAATTTTGAGCTCCTTTACTCTACTAGTACCTTCATGAGTGATTTTGAGTTTGTGCCAAATATCAAAAGTCATTTCACAAACAGATACTCGATAGAACTTGTTTTTATCTAAGGCACAAAACAAGGCATTCATAGCCTTGGAATTTAAAGCGAAAGTCTTCTTCTCCAACTTATTCCAATCGTTCATTAGAAGAGAAGACTTTTGAAAACCATTTTCTACAATGTTCCATAACTCAAAATCTATAGAAATTAGAAAATTCCTCATTCTAGTCTTCCAAAAGATGTAATTTGTCCCATTCAATATAGGTGGATGTGTAATTGAGTGACCCTCTTGGTTGTAGGTGAATGTTATCTCTCTTGGGTTTCAAACCAAACCAAGAGTGACCTTGCTCTGATACCAATTGTTAGGATCAAAAGCAGTACTAAGAGGGGAGGGTGAATTAGTGTAGTGGAAAAAATCGTCGGTTTTGTAAATTTTTTGTTCGTTGAAAATTGATCTCAGAAAGTGCTTGACTTTAAAGTAAATTAATTAGCAATTAACTTAGAAAGTAATGGCAATAATGAAAAGAAGAATGAAAATGAGCACATCGAAATTTATAGCGGTTCAGTCGTTGTGACTTATATCCACTTCCGATTCCTCCTCCATCGAGGTCATCGACATCCACTAATGGTCTTCCTTTAATAGGCGAAGACCAACCACATCTTTATAGCATTTTCTCTTTTTCACGGGTTTAGGAGATAACCCTTACCAGCCTCATACCTCTCTTGAATAATCACAACACTTAGAATGGAAGGAGGACACTTTTCACTTTTACAACACTTTTCACACCCCAAGATTTTAAGATATTGTTCACACTTTCGTATACTTTTATACAGAAAATGGTGGGGTATTTATAAGCCCCAATGGTTTAGAATTGGAGCCAAAAAGTGTCACATCCAAGGATTTCGGGGTATTGGTAGTATCACCTATTGAATCTCAGATTTTGATGATGAAACCAATTGATAGTGTATATCTAATGTGCGTTTGAGTGACGTCGGACTAGCTTCGATCAGAAAAGACAAATCGATTAAAGTAGAAGGAATCAGACATTGGGCTAGTGTAAACATGTCAGAAGATTAGACGTTGAGCCGGAGGATCGATCAACATGTCGGTAGAAGGCTTCGGTTCGTGAATTCGGGCATCGGGCCAAGAAGATTGGAAATTGCACTAAGGAGATCATATGTTGCGATAAGACAACATGCTAATTGGGCAATACGCCGAAGGAGAGGACGAAGCGATAGAAGAACCAATTACATGCCAGACAATAAAGGATTTGTTTGTAATTGATTATATCTAGATCGAGTTAGTTTAGAGTCTAATTGAGTTGGTTTAAAATGTAATTAGACCAACTTAATTAAGGGCCAACTAGGCCCAAGTTTGGGCTGTGTTGGGCTAAGTGAAAGACCCAAACAGTGACCCAACAGATGGCACGGTTGTAGCATAATCTCCGAGACTGTGTTAAGCAGTGGTACCGCCTAGACATAGTCTCCGAGAGACTATCAGGTGATGGTACCACTAGACTGGGTGGTGGTACCAGGTGGTGGTACCACCCAGTGTCAATACTGCAGGCGATAGTACCGCCCAATACAAGTGGCGGTATCGCCAGTACCCCGAAAACCAAGGATGAGACATTTTTAGTATCTAAGTTTGAATCCACTTGAAGCCTATAAATACCCCTTTCATCCCTGGTTAACATATATAAGCATAGAGAACTTAAAAGTGAGAAAACACTATAGAAATTACTTGAGAGATCCCTCCTCTAGCTTAAAATTAGAATTTTGTTTAGAGAGGAGTGTGTGCTTGTAAAAGATTGTCTCCTAAACCTATGAAAAAGAGAAGAGGGGTGCAAAAAGGTAGTTGGTCATCGCCCATTGAAGGAAGACCATTAGTGGATGCCGGTGGCCTGGACGGAAGAGGAATTGGGAGTGGATGTAGGTCACGACAACCGAACCACTGTAAACTCTATTTACATTTCTTTTAAGCAATTTACTTTAACTGTAAACTTCTTATTGCTTTCACTATGCTCCCTTATGCTTCCAAGTTAACATCTTTCAGGATTAGATTTTGACGTATGAAATATTTTCAAATCCAACATGATTATATCCGCTGCACTAATTCACCCCCCTCTTAGTGCCGCTCTTGATCCTAACAATTGGTATTAGAGCCTCGTAATTTCTTATTTGGTTTAACACCTAAGAGAAATGGCTCTTTTCGGCTTTAAATATAGTCACTCTCTCATTCATCCTCCTATGTTCAATGGGACAGACTATACATATTGAAAAACTCGAATGAGAGTTTTTTTGCTTTCTTTGGATTTGAATTTATGGAATATTGTCGAAAGTTGTTTTGAAAGGTATTCTCTTCCAATGAACCATTGGAATGATTTGGAGAAGAAGACTTTTTATTTAAATGCTAGAGCTATAAATGCTCTATTTTACGCTTTAGATAAAAATGAATTCAATCGGGTTTCTACATACAAAATGGCTTTTGACATTTGACACACACTCAAAATCACACATGAAGGCACTAGTAGAGTTAAAGACTCTAAAATTAATTTTTTGATACATGATTTTGAGTTGTTTCATATGAAATAAAGCGAAACTACTGGTGACATGTACATCCGTTTTACGAATGACATCAATAGTTTAAAAGTACTTGATAGAAGTTTTTTAAATTTTGAACTTGTTAATAAAGTTTTACGTTCACTTTCTAAAAATTGGGATTCTAAAGTAACGGTAATACAAGAATCAAAGAACTTGAACCATTTTCTGATTGAAGAATTGATTGGGTCTTTAATGACCTATGAAATGAATTGTATGGAGCAAAATTAATTTGAGAACAACCTTCTAAAGAACAGGAAGGATTTGGCACTTAGAACACATGAAGACCACTCGAGCGAAAGCACAAGTGATGATGAACTTGAACTTCTCACTATAAAACTTAAAAAATTCATTAAACAAGAATTAAAGAATAAAAATGAACTTAAAAAGAAGTTATCAAAGAAGAAAAGAGCACTCAAAGTGACTTGGGATGAAATGAGTTCATCCGAAGATGAAGAACAAACCAACAAAGGCGAGGTGGCAAACTATGCCTTAACGACTTTTGACGACGAGGTAACCAAAATCTCTTTGCTTTATTTTGAAATTACATGATGTATTTCATGAGTTGTTCTTAAATTAGTTTAGAAAAATTATATATAATTTTTTTAAAAAAATACATGATGCAATAAAAATAAAAATAAAAATTAGGAATCATGCTTATCCTTTTAGTAATTTTGAAAATGATCATGATAATTATATTTTTGATGAAAATACAACAACATGATGCTTGTACATTTAGTAAGATTAATCTTATGTACGTGTTTAAGAAGCAATAATATGTAATCATGTTAATTTCCATATTGCTTTTTTATTTTGATTGAAAATGTCTTATGTTCAACGAAACCATGCTTGATGAAAATGTTAAGAGGATTTGATATCATGCCTAATAAGTTTATAGTTTGAAATTATGCATGATGATTCTTGTAATTTATGGCTTATCAATCTTTGCCATAATGATAGTTATTTTTTCGGTTTTAAACATAATGCATGTTTTGATTTGGCATAAATGAAAAAGGCATGCTTCTATGAAATAAATCACTTGAATTGAAACAACTAAAAAGAGAAAAGTATTTTTCATGAAAATTTCTTTTTCTCTATTTGATTGATAAATTTGTTTATGTAATTTTGAATCTCTTGAAAGTAATTTTGATGATTTGACAATTTAAATTTTAATGAGCTTTATCTTGATTTTTTGATATTTATAACTTGAGATTTCTTATGCATGAATCAAGATATTATATCATTGATCTCCTATGTTTCTTTTTGCCATTTATAAAAAGAATAGATTTGTTGAAATAAATCATGTCTTGTGGCATTCATGATTTGATATTAATATCTTTCATATCATGATTTTCATATGGCACCTTTGTATTTTTGTGATGACTTGAATATTTACACTATTATGTTCTTCCCTTCTTCTTTCTTGTTGACAATGACAAAAGGAGGAAAGAAAATAGCTAGTATCTCAAGAGAACCAAATTTGCTAGCTTGAATGATAAACTTAGACATATTAGATCTTCCAAATGCATAAATTTTTCTTGTACATTTTTCGGATCATGATCTTAATTTCTCAAAGTTTAGACTTGATCTTTCATTTTTAATGATTGAAATAATAATTGTAATATTGATGTAATTATGAATGATGATTTAGTATTTTGCATGCAATACTTCAGCTTACGATAATGATGAATGCGATGATGAAATATTCATGATGAAAAATTGTTTTGACATTCATGATTTAATTTTTCATATTTGTTATTTATACTTGTCATGATTTGAAGATTGTAGTAAAGGGAAATGAATTACACTATTGTATTGTTATTCCCCTCTTTTTGCCAATGACAAAGGAAGAGAAAGAATTGCTAGCTTGCACATCACGAAAAGAAGCAAACTTACCAGCTTGCTTATCTCAAAAGAGAAGCAAGAAGTGCTATCTTGCAAATCTCAAGAGAAGCAATATTTGCTAAGTTACACATTTCAAGAAGATTCAAAAATAATCTATCTTGTATATCTCAAAAGATGTAAAATTTTGCTAACTTTCATATGTGTAAAATTATTAGCTTGCATACTCTAAAATGATATAAATTTGCTAGCTTGTATGTTCTAAAATATTATAAAATTCACTAGCTTGCATGATGTAGAACTTGCTATATTGAACATCACCAAGAAGTGCTATCTTGCCTATCTCAAAAAGCAAAACATGCTAACTTACATATCAAGCAAAATTTATAAACTTGCAAAACTCAAATTTTTGCTAGTTTGCATGTAAAATGATGTAAAATTTTGCTAGCTTGCGCTTTGCTAAGGAAGCAAAAAATTACACTTCTTAAAAGAGAAGAAAGAAAATTACTTGCTTGCATGATGATAAAACTTGAGATTATATTTAGAATGCAATGATTTGAAACTTGTTAAATGCACTTCTCCTTTTTGTTGATGACAAAGGGGGAGAAGTATGATGATATTATGCATGATTTTATGATGACATGTTGCTTGAATTTTTAAATTCAAGAGTTCTATCAATATGGCATATTGATAGGGGGAGTTTGTTTAAAATTTGTCATCAATTAGTTGTCATCATAAAAAAGGGGGAGATTGTTGAATCTCAGATTTTGATGATGAAACAAATTGATAATATTTATCTAATATTCATTTGAGTGACACATGACTAGCTTCAATCAAAAGAGGCAAATCGATTAAAGCAAGAGGAATCAGACGTTGGGCCAGAGTAAACATGTCAGAAGATTGGACGTCGAGTTGAAGGATCGGTCGATGTGTCGGCAGAAGGCTTCGGTCCATGAATTCAGGCATTAGGCCAAGAAGATCAGACATTACGCCAAAGAGATCAGATGTTGTGAGAAGACAACATGTTGATTGGACAATACGCCGAAGGAGAGGACGATATACCGAAGGATCGGACGAAGCATTAGAAGAACCAATGACATGCCAAACAATAAAGGATTTGCTTATAATCGATTATATTTATATCAAGTTAGTTTAGAGTCTAATTGGGTCAGTTTAGAATGTAATTAGACCAACTCAATTTGGGTCCAACTGGGCCCAAGTTTCGGTTGTGTTGGGTCAAGTGAAAGACCCAAATAGTGACCCAACATATGGCACTATTGCAAACATTTTTAGGTTCCAAGTTTGAATCTACTTGAAACCTATAAATACCCCTCTCATCCCTGGTTAACATACACAAACATAGAGAACTTAAAAGTGAGAAATGTTGTAGAAATTACATAAGAGATCCCTCCTCTAACTTAAACTTAGAATTCTATTTAGAGAGGAGTGTGTGCTTGTAAAAGGTTGTCTCCTAAACCTGTGAAAAGGAGAAGAGGGTTGTAAAAGGGTAGTTGGTCTTTGTCTATTTAAAGAAGACCGTTAGTGGATGCCAGTGGCCTCGACGGAAGAGGAATCAAGAGTGGATATAGGTCATGATGACCGAACCACTATAAACTCGGTTTGCATTTCTTTTGAGCAATTTACTTTAACTGCAAACTTCTTATTGCTTTCACTATGCTCCCTTATGCTTCCAAGTTAACATCTTTCGAGATCGGTTTTCAACGTACGAAATATTTTCAAAATCGACGTGATTTTATCCGCTGCACTAATTCACCCCCCCTTTTAGTGCCGCTCTTGATCCTAACACCACCGCCATTATTGGGTAGTACTATAGCCTACAAACTGACACTAGGTGGCACCACTACTCAATCTGGGCGGTACCATCGCTTGATAGGGTGGTACCACCGCTTAGCAGCATTAACTGCCGATGGTACCACCACCTAGACCACCTGGGAGACTACGTCCCTGGTAGTGCCACCGCTAGCAATGGCGGTGCCATCGCTAGCCGTGACATAAGGTGTTGAATGAGCTTGTTCAATCGACCCAATTCAGCCCTATTAAGGGCCAAGTTGGCTGCTAATTGAGTTAGTGAGATTACCTTGCAATCCTAACTCGACTTAAGGTCTAATTATGATAATAAAGACATTTAACAAAGCATTCTTGGTCCGATATGTCAATTATTCTTCCGGCAAGCTTTCGGTGATCTTCCGACGAACTTCCGACGATATCTCGGCAATGTTCCAATAGACTTCCTATAAGCTCCTGGACTTTATGATAATCTTCTTTGTGAGTTTTGACGAGCTTTTTTGGCAAGCTCCTAGACTTCTCGATTAATTCCGGTAGAACTTCCGATGAACGTCTAGACTTCCGACGAACTTTCGAACTCCTAACAAAGTCTTGATCTTGACTACAACACAATATTTGCTTTATGTGTTACCACTGTCGTAGGTAATCTTGTACACTTTTCTCAATATATAGATTAGATTAAACAATTTACTAATTGATGTCATCAACAAAATCCAAGATTCAACAACTAAAAGGGATCCGGCAAAGGACAAAGGCCAGTACTTTCATTATGACATAGATGGGCAATGGAGCAAAAGTTTCTGTAGTAGCTATTGACGAAGTCACCCTACATCTGCCTATTGGAGCTATTATTATATTAGATGAATGCTATTTTATTCCTTCTATTATCAAAAATATTATTTTTATTTTATGTTAAATAATTAGTGGATATAAATTAGTTTTGAGAACAATAATTATTCAATACTATTAGATGTTGAGATCATCACGAGAGGAACATTGCATAATAATTTGTTTATGCTAGATACTACTTCACAAATCATGAATATAAGTGTGTCTAGAAGGAAATGAGATGAGATGAATAGTGCATACCTGTGATATTGTAAGCTTGGTCACGTCCATGAGGGAAGGATTTAAAAGTTGCTAAAGGATATATATCTAGATCCATTCGATTATAAGTCATATACAACTTATGAGCCATGCCTTCGTGGAAAACCGACCAACTCTTCTTTTAGTAGAATTGGAGAGAGCCACTGAGCTATTGGAACTCATACATAGTGATGTATGTGGACCATGTCAACTCATGCCATAGGTTGTTACTCCTACTTTATTATTTTTATTGATTATTTCTCAAGGTATGGACATGTGTACTTGATGAAGTACAAGTTCGAGGCCTTTGAGAAATTCAAAGAGTATAAGAATGAAGTGGAGAACCAAACTGGAAAGAGTATCAAGACTCCTCGATCAGATCGAGGAGGTGAGTACTTGAGTACAAAGTTCACATAGTTCCTCAAGAACCATGAGATTCTATTCCAATGGATACCTCCTCAAATACCTTAGCTCAATAGTATATCTGAAAGGAGGAATCGTAAACTGTTAGACATGGTGTTGTCGATGATGAGCTATGTCGACTTGCACATCTCATTTTGGGGATACACCCTAGAGACTGTAACTTACCTTCTGAATAGAGTTCCAATTAAGTCGGTAGTGTCTACATCATATGAGATATGGAAGGGGAAGAAGCCTGATCTTAATGTTGTTAAGATTTGGGGCTGCCCTGCCCACGTTAAAAGACACAACCCTGATAAGTTGGAATCCAAGACGAAGTGGTGTAAATTCGTGAGATACCCCAAGGAAACTTGTGGGTATTATTTCTATCATCCTAAGGACCAAAAGATCTTTGTAGCCAAGAGAGCGGTATTCTTTGAGAATGAGCACATTCTTGATAGAGACAGTGGGACTGTGATAGAGTTGAGCGAGGTTGGAGAACCTAGCTCATGCACCACTCCACAGCCTAAGTCTATTTAGGTACCTAGCACATAAGTTTCAACTTTACGTAGGTCCAAGAAAGTATCACATCCTCCTAAGAGATATGTGGGACATATTAGAGGAGAGGATATTAAGGATATCAATTCTCAAACCTACAAGGAGGCTATTATGAGTATAGACTCCGAGAACTAGCAAGAAGCCATGAATTCTGAGATGGATTTCATATATACTTCATCAAAGTTTGGAACCTAATTGATGCACCCAAGGGTATTGTACCAATCGATTACAAGTTGACCTTTAAGAAGAATATCAGAGTAGATGAAAATGTAATGACCTATAAAGCAAGGCTAGTGGCCAAGGGGTATCGTCAAATGCAAGGTGTTGACTATGACGAAACCTTCTCACCTATAGCCATGCTAAAATCCATCCGAATTCTATTGGCTATTGTAGCATACTATGATTATGAGATCTAGCAGATGGACGTGAAAACTATGTTCCTCAATGGTAACATCGAGGAGGAGGTGTATATGATACAATTTGAGGGATTCGTGTCTAAGGATTACCCAGATAAGATGTATAGGTTACTTAGGTCCATTTATGGACTAAGGCAAGCTTTCCGAAATTGAAACATAAGATTTAATTAGGTAATTAGATCTTATGACTTTGTTAAAAATGAAGATGAGCCTTATGTATACAAGAAGGTAAGTGGAAGCACTATCACCTTCTTAGTATTACGTGGATGATATTCTAATCATTGGGAATGATGTAGGAATGCTATCCATAGTAAAGGCTTGGTTATCTAAACAATTCTCTATGAAGAACTTAGGAGAAGCATCCTATATCTTAAGGATTCAGATCTATAGAGATAGATCCAAGAGGATGCTTGGCTTATTCTAGTCCAAGTATATAGATACCATTGTCAAAAGGTTTGGCATGGAAAATTCCAAGAGAGATTTTATACCGATGAGATATAAGATATCGCTTTTTAGGAGTATGTCTCCAAAGACTCTTGAAGAAAGGGTGAACATAGATAGGATATCATATACCTTAGCGATAGGGTCTATCATATATATCTTGCTATATACCAGACTTGATATAGCGCATGCTCTGAGTATCATAAGCATGTATTAGACAGATCTAGGCTTGGAGTACTAGAAAGTAGTATTAGTGTATCCTTAAGTACTTACGAAGGACTAAGGATCTTTTATTGGTATATGGAGGTTGTAGCATCAAGATTAAAGGCTACACGAATTCGAGTTTCCAATCTAATGTCGATGATAGTAAGTCAAATTCGAGGTATGTGTATACCATGATTGTAAGAGCAATATGCTGGAAGAGTGTTAGGATCCTTTTATTTTCCTTTTATTTTTTATACTTTCCTTTTATTTTCTATGCATTTATTAAGTCTATTAAAGTTAGAATTCTATAAATAGGGATGTAACTACTTCTTTTTGATTATCTATAAAAAATACTATTCAGTCTTCTAACAAACCCTAGGAGGCTGATCCCCTCGAAGTGATCAAGGAGGTCGATCCCCTCGAAGCGATCATCCTTTTCTCTTCTTTCTTTTATGATAAGACTTTAGGGTCTTATCATTTGGTATCAGAGCGACGATCCTTGGAGTTCTCGCTATAGTATTTCCGTAGCTATCATAAACAAAAAGATGGGTTAAGCCAGCGGCCACCGAGAAGGGTCCCCTGCTTCCCTTCTCCCCCACTACTGCCCCTGCTCCCTGGCAGGCCGCATCCTACCACGACCCTTGCTGCCTCCTTCCCACCGTCGTCGTTGCTTCCCTGCCGATCCACCACTGCCGCCGCTGCCCCCCCCCCCCCCCAGCCAGTGACCTCTCCTCCTCACTTCCCCATCTCACTCAAGAGAGAAGGACTACCGGCGTCGTTTCCTAGCCAGTGGACCACCCCTTCATCGCTGATACTATCAGCGATGCTGTCCAAACTGCCCTGCCATCGTGCCCCCCCTGGATCGTAGCCACCAACGCCGGTTGCCTCCCTCCTCACGGCGATCGAAACAGGGCAACTCACCGCTACAGCCCTTGTTTCCAGTCGCGCTATAGTCGCAGGTCCCCTTGCTACTATGAATGTCGGCTGCCACCACCGTTACTACTACTACCCAGCCAGTCATGACGTCGCTCGTCTCCCAGCTGCCGCTCCCCCTTGCTCTACTGCCCTTGTTTCCAACCGCGCCACAATTGTAGGTCCCCTTACTACTGCGAACTCCGACTGCCACCACCGTCACTGCTATTGCCCAACAAATGGCGACGCTGCTCGCCGCCTAGCCATGATCCTCATAGCCTCCCCCTTACTCTGGTGATAGAAATAGGGCAAATCACCGATTGCCCTTGTTTTTGCAGTGCCGCCGTCGATTCCTATTCTCCACTGCAACCTCATCCCCGGCCACTTCAACGCTGCCTCTCCCTTGCTCTACCTCCACTACCACAATTGTCAGTTGCCATCATCGTAACCTCAACCTGACCATTCGGCTATCGCTCCTGTGAGTCACAATAGTTGTAGCCAATGCCTTCCAGCCCCTAATGCTCTCATCTCACGCAAAGACTGAAACACAAGATAGCACCTCTTCCTCCTTGCAATGACTGTAGCACTGCCCTTTGTTTTCATTTCCTCGGTAGCTTTGCAGCTACAATGTGGATGCCCTTGACTAGACATCAGAAATAAGAAGTAGGGATTACCGATTTGCAATCGTATATAATGGCTGCCGATAACTCAGTGAAAGCATAAATGGAAGTGTTGGAAACCAAAATTGAGAATCGACTACAAGAAAACCTTCATGATTTCAAAAAGAGCTTGTTGGAGGACTTTACCAAGTTTCAATAAGATGGGAACTCAAGTTCTACATTTAACAGATTAGGAGGTACAAGAAAAGGGCCCCAGGATGGTGACACACACTACCCACGCATTAGGGTAGAATTTTCATGATGGGAAGATGGGGATCCGACCAGTTGTATTTCCAGGGTGGAAAATTTTTTTCGTTTTCACAGAACCTCGAAAGAATCCAAGGTCGAAGTGGCCTCAATCTAGCTCGATGGAGACGCAATCCAATAGTACGATTGATATGAAACTTACTACGGAGTTCCTTCATGGGAGCAGTTCAAAAGAGGGCTTCTTGTTTGCTTTGGCCCATCCGAATATGAGAATGTTGATGGCCATCTCGCCAAAATTTGTCATACTTCTATAGTGTTGGAATGTCAGAGTAGGTTCAAAAGATTGTCAAACCAAGCTAGAAATTAGTTAGAATGATAACTTCTAGGTATATTTATTGAAGGACTTATTCCAAAGATCCAATATGAAGTTAAAGCTCGTCAACCCCGCACTATGATGGCTGCGATTTCATTTACACGCCCACATGAGGAAAAAATTAGTGTGGAATATCGTCGAAATAGAGGTGCTAATAAACAGGTGCGTAGCAAGCAACTCACCTTATCTACTCCTAGTCGAAATCATAACTCTCACATACTAACCCGAGAAGAACTTAAAGAAAGGTCAGTGAAGGGTTTGTGCTGGCATTGCGATGAAAAGTGGAGTAAGGAGCACCGATGCAAACAAGGAAGACTTTTGATGATTGAACCGATCAAGGAGGAATCAGAAGTAGAAGTTTCGGATTCCGCTCATGAAGATGTGGAAACTAATGAAGATGTTAAAGCCATCACACATATAGTGCATGCATTGGCTGGCTATTCTAATCCACAAACTATAAAAATTGGGAGAACTCTGAAACACCAATCTGTTACTATTTTAATTGATACGAGTAGTACTAATAATTTTATAGATAGAAAAGTTACAGTCCGATTAGCTTACCACATCGAATGCTATGATAAATTTGAAGTTAAGGTTGCCGTTGGACGAATTTTAACCTGTGACAGCAAGTGCTGAAAGATAAAACTGATTTTGCAAGACCAAAAATTACTTATGGATTTCTTTTTATTACCCTTGGAAGACTATGAAGTGGTGCTTGGAATTGAATGGCTATCAACCCTAGGTGATGTCTCCTGGAATTTTTCTAAACTAATTATGAAGTTCTTTATTAATGAAAAGCAAGTGACTCTCAAAGGAAGATGTGGAGGTAAGGTTAAAACTATCACTAGCCATCGGATGGAGCGGGTCCTCCGGAAGACACACACTGGATTTTTGGTGCAATTGTAGAACATTGAAAAGGAAATGATAATAAACATCCCGATTAAAAATATTGAATCATTGCTAACAGAGTTTACAAATATATTTGCAAAGCCACATGGACTTCCACCTCTTAGATGTCATGATCATCGGATCCCACTATTACCCGGGAAGGCACCAACTAATGTCCAGCCCTATAGATATCCACATTTCGAAAAGACAAAGATAGAGAGGATTATCACAGAGATGCTCAAAACATGAGTTATACGAGCTAGTGTTAGCCTATATTCCTCCCTAGTCTTACTGGTCAGAAAGAAGGATGGCTCATGGCAGATGTGTGTCGACTATCAAGCACTCAAAAACGTTACAGTGAAAGATAAATATCCTATTCCAGTAGTGGATAAACTATTGGATGAATTGGGAGGAGCTCAGGTCTTCACTAAATTGGACCTACAATCGGGCTATCATCAAATCAGAGTACATGAAAGTGATGTTTAGAAACTGCCTTCAAGACACATAATGATCATTATGAGTTTCTAGTAATGCCTTTTGGGTTAACCAATGCACCCTCTACCTTTCAGAGTTTAATGAATGATATATTTCGGGCTCATCTCCATAAGTTTGTTCTAGTTTTCGTTGATGATATTTTAATATATAGTCCTTCCCTAGAAAGTCATTTACTATATTTACGAATTGTCTTTAATATTCTTCGTCAGCATGATTTTTTTGTCAAGAAATCCAAGTACAATTTTGGGCAACCTGAGGTTGAGTACCTCGGCCATATCATAGCTCAAAAGGGTTTTGTAATTGATCCTTCAAAAATCTAAGTGATGATAGACTAGCCAATTCTAAAGTCAATCAAAGCTTTAAGGGAGTTCTTGGGACTAACAGGCTATTATCAAAAGTTTGTGAAGAATTATGGCAAAATCAATGCCCCCTTGACGTCACTTATGAAGAAAGATGTATTCAGATGGTCTGAAGAGGCAACTCAGGCATTTCATTTCTTGAAAATTGTAATGACTACTACACCAGTGCTTGCTCTACTTGATTTTAATAAGTTGTTTGTGATTGAATCTGATGCTTCTAGAGCTGGAATAAGGGTTGTATTAATGCAGGAAAGTCGGCCTATCGCTTACGCTAGTAAGGCTCTTTCCCCTTCCTATTTGAGTTTATCCATTTATGACAAGGAGATTCTAGCCATAATACATGCAATCATAAAATGAAGACCCTACCTAATTGGTCGATGGTTTCAAATATGCACTAATCACAAAAGCCTCAAATATTTTATAGAGCAAAAGATTTCTTCTTTAGAGCAGTAGAAATGGGTCAAAAAGCTACTGGGATTCGATTATGAGATCGTTTATAAAAAGAGGAGCAAGAATTTAGTAGTAGATGCTCTCTCATGCCTTCCAGAATAAGTTGAGCTAGTAGTTATTTCTATTCCAATTTGTGAGACTTTGGAAGTTATCAGAAGAGAATTGTCAGATAATCCTGAGATCCAAAATATCACTAAAAAATTAGAAGCATCCCTAGGTTTTGTCCCAAATTATAGTTGGGATTCAGTGGACTTGCGCTATAAAGGTCGAATAGTGGTTGCCCCACATTCTTCTTGCCTGGCGATAATTCTGAAAGAGTTCCATTCATCACCAATTGCTGGTCACTCGGGATTTCTCTACACTTATAAGCGAGTTCGACAACTTTTTTACTAGAAAGGTATGAAAGTTTTCATTAAAAAATTTATTGCAAAATGTGATGTTTGCCAACATCACAAAAGTGAGATAGTATCCACTCTAGGCTTACTACAGCCCCTCCCTATTCCTGATGCTAATTGGACTGACATATCTATGGATTTTATTGACGGACTCCCATCATCTCAAGGAAAAAGTACTATACTTATAGTCGTGGATAGGCTTACAAAGCATGCTCATTTCTATGCTTTACGACATCCTTATACTGCTACAAGTGTTGCTCATATTTTTATGGAAAACATAACTAAATTGCATGGGAGTCCCCGTTCTATTGTTAGTGACAGAGACAAGATTTTTACTGGCCCCTTCTGGACCAAAATTTATTATTTATAGGGTACAATTGAATATGAGCATTGCTTATCATCCACAAACAGATGGGTAAACTGAAGTGGTAAACAGGTGCCTAGAAAATTACCTCTGATGCTTTACTAGTGACAAGCTAAAAGAATAGATTAAATGGCTTCCCTGGGCGGAGTGGTGGTATAATACATCTTACCATTCTTCTATTAAAATGACTACATTTGAAGTAGTTTATGGTCAACCCCCACTTACAATTACAAAATATATACTCGATTCTTCTAAAGTTGATCAAGTGGATAAGGAATTGATAGATAGAAACAAGATTATTTAGCTTTTAAAGGAGTCCTCACAACTACATAAGCAAGAATGAAACAACAAGCTGATAAACACCGAAGTGAACGAGAATTTACTATGGGTGATTGGGTTTTCCTTTGTCTTCAACCCTACAAGCAAACTTCCATAAAGGTCTAATCTTCCATGAAGCTCTCTCCTCAATTTTTTGGGTCTTATAAGTATTAGGAAATCTTGGGGGCGATATCACATGTGCAGCAAAAGAACAAAAAACAAAATCCCCTATTCCCAAAGAGATGTTCGTCATCGTGCGAAGATTGGTATGCAAAAATTTGCAAAACATAAAACTGTGTATAGAATAGATTATGTTAAATAAGAAGATCGTATATCCTTGAATCCTTGCAGATCTCTAGGAGAGGGTGAAGGAGGTCAAGCGTCCTCCTCTCTAGTAGTGATCCACACAGCAAGACAGCGATGACACTCCTTAAAACTCCAGACCTACTCTGAGATGGAGAGTGGGCAGGAGAATAGGAGAGGCAAGCAAAGGCTTAGCCTATGAAATACTGAATCTCTCATATTTATAAAGGTCCCTTGTCAACTTAACCCTAATGGATCCTCCCCTGTTGGGTATTGGATCTCCATCCAACTACCCAAGCCTCTTAGATTAGTGGATCTCTATCTAATAATCTCTTATGGGCTCTTATTGGATCTCAAACATAGGATAGGATTCAATAATTCAGGAGCTTATTGGATATCTAATAAGACAAGAGCTTCGGGGGATATCTCATATCCGAACCTCTACTTATCGTAATGCCTACCATATATGTGTGACCCTCTATGCTTAATATCAAGCTGGCTGTGAGTCATACCAGTCAGAACTCCTTTTGGCTTAGTGAATTATTATTTCTATAATAATTCACTCGACTCATCGACTACGAGCATACTAAGCCACTACGCCGTAGTCCCCATACGATACAAGGGAATCCAATCCATTGGACCTATCTATCCTTAGTTACTATGTACCTATAGTCCCTCATCTATCTAATATCACAGAGATCATATACCGAGCACGGTGCTATCAAACCCATACGGTTTCTACTCAAATCTCGCCCTAATCGGATTCTCCCGGAGAACTCTTTCTCTCTCAATTTGAATGACCTTGACCAGGGATTTGTCTGATCAAGAACACATGGGATATTCCTCTCACGACATCGAGAGTGGATGATCCTCTATCGATACTCAATAACCCTCATAAGATCGATTGCCACTTCCAATGATCGGTTGTACTAGATTTGAGACATCCAAACCTATAAGTCCTAGATCCGATATCAAAGAATGAAACACTCATACAGGACATCCTTAGTGTCTCAAGTCTAAGGACTAGTTACACCACTAGGACTACGAAATTGTTATCTCACAATAAGTCATCATCAACCATCCAACATTTCGTGAGTGGATCAATCAATGAACTCATTCTCCAATGAGCACTTGTATTGTACCCCTAGTGTCCCGACACGAGCAGCTATGAGACCAGCTGCATCCATCATATGGATGGTTATACAGAACACCAGTCTGTCCGGTTATCTCGATGTTCCTCTCGAGTAACCTATGACCGGAATTATTTAGGATCTATGTTTAAAGGTGAATCTGTCTCATTATCGTGATCTCATCACGATCTGATTCTCATTGCATAGATCCAAGGACATTACAATATATATATATATATATATATATATATATATATGCAATAGTCAATATAAAGTGATAAATACCAAAATATAATAAGCAAAAAGATTCCTCGTCAAGTCACACGTGCCATCACTCACGTGATTGACTTGCTAGGCATCTATGACTAGTAATAAGGTATTAGAATGAATTGGACCAGTTGCCTACCGCTTGGATTTGCCTGCTAGCTCTAAAATACATCTAGTCTTTCATGTTTTATGCCTTAAGGGGAAGTTGGGTGAAGATGTGATAGTGTAGCCCCATTTGTCGGACACTTCTACTATTGGGGAAGTTCAAGCTCAACCACAAGCCATACTTGATCGATGAGTTATAATGTACCGTAGACATCTTGTAACTGAAGTGCTGGTACGATAGGTCAACTTATTAAAGGAAGATGCCACTTGGGAGTCCTACAACACGCTAAAGGAGAAGTTTCCAGAATTTGATGTTGCTCAGCCTTAAAGACAAGGCTGAATTGAAGGAGGGGGAATTATTAGGATCCTTTTATTTTTCTTTTATTTTCTGTGTATTTATTAAGTCTGTTAAAGTCGAAACTCTATAAATAGGGATGTAATTGCTTCTTTTTAGTTATCTATGAAAAATATTATTTAGTCTTTTGACAGACCTTAGGAGGTCGATCCCCTCGAAGTGATCAAGGAGGCCGATCCCCTCGAAGCGATCATCCCTTTCTCATCCTTTTTTTACAATAAGACCTTATGATCTTATTAAAGAGTTTCAAATAAGATACTACTACTGATTTGTCATGCCCTCCCAAATCGATAATATTAAAATTTAATAATAATCCATTCCCAGATCCAAACACATATTTGATGACACTGAGAAAACATTCAAGTCATTCACATCCATAATTCCACAATTCATAAAACCTGTATAGTTTAAATTCATATACCACATCACTCAATGAATTATAAAATTTGAAACCTCACCAAGACAATAACCACCTCATAAATCCATAAGTGTGGGATTCTACGTTATTACAAAACCAATATTTACCACATGTTCATATCATTACACAAATTAAACTTAACACTCGAAAATCCTAAACAAGAGAGGTTCTTTAAACTTTTACAAAACTCATATGTTCAGATTTACCATCAAACATTCCATTAAATGATAATCCACTAAAGGTTTGCCCCAAAATCTTCTAGCTTTCCATAGCTTCAACCCAATTTAAGCATTTTAGCGAGCAATAAGCTATCCTAAAAAATTTATATAGCAATGAGGTGAGCATATAGAGCTTACCAAGTGACTAACATATCCATGATAAAAGAGGATAGTTTTAAACCAAATAAGGTACCAAATACAAGGCAGGGATACAAAAGTTCATAGATAGCCACTCAACAAACACAGAATTGCATTATCATTTCACTCGAAGCATGTTTTGTTCATAACAAGAGAGTAAAGACTAATTGGAGTTAATCATTGACGTAAGGAGCATTTCGAGGCATATCAATGGCGTATGAAATGTTTCGGAATATATCAATGGCATAAGAAACATATTGGATCATACCAATGGTGGATGAAATATTTTGGAGCATATCAATGACATATGAAATGTTTCAAAATATATCAATAGCATATGAAATATTTTGGATCATATCAATGGTGGATGAAACATTTTGGAACATATCAATGGCAGATGAAATGCTTTGGAACATATCAATAGCATATGAAGTATTTTGGAGCATATCAATGGCATATGGAATGTTTTGGAGCATATCAATGGTATATGAAATATTTCGAAGCATATCAATGGTGGATGAAATATTTCAGAATATATCAATGGCGTATGAAATGTTTCAAAACATATCAATAGTAGATGAAACATTTCAGAGCATATTAATGGTGGATTAAATATTTCGGAACATATCAATGGCGGATGAAATGCTTCGGAATATATCAATGGCATATGAAGTATTTTAGAATATATCAATGGCATATGGAATGTTTTGGAGTATATCAATGGTATGTGAAGTATTTCGGAGTATATTAATGACGTATGAAATGTTTCGGAGTATATCAATAACAAATGAAATATTTCGAAACATATCAATGGCGTATGAAATGTTTCAGAGTATATCAACGACATATGAAATATTTCAGAGCATATCTATGGCATATGAAGCATTTCAAAGCATATCAAGGCATATGAAATGTTTCAGACCATATCAATAGCAAATGAAACATTTCAAAACATATCAAAGAATAAATATGAAATAGAAGCTCAAACGTCACATTTGACATTGCATATATTTCATTCTTATCTAAAGCATAAACAGAAACACATAACCAAAGCTCTGGATATTATATCAAACATATAGATGGTGAAGTAGGATCATAACATAATATGGTCCATCTATTTCTAAATGACCAACAAACATAAGGCTCCCATGTTTGGGAGCTCCATCCACCCACGTCTGAGTGAAGTCATAGGGGACCGATAGAGTATCACAGGATCTAAGCATAACTCACTTTATCATTTCTAGGAAAGGTTCACATTTATCTTACAAACACCAGAGTATAAAAAGGTATTATGAACAATAAAATTGGGATATCGGAAACACATGCGGAACAATGGAATTCATGTGCCTATACGAAACATTATGATACAAACATGAAATTTACATAACAGATTCAGGTATGCAAATACTTGTAGGGCAAGAGTATACATGAATTTGAAGTAATAATGTAAAGCTCAACTAAAGTAAGAATTTTAGCAGAAATTAATTTTCAAAGAGATAAAACAAGAATAGGCGAAATCGATCAAAGCTCAATTCTAATAGAATTTAAGAGGCATATTATTTTATTTATTTAGATAACCAATTATGCTCTAATTTGCTCAAAATAAGGGTCATTCAAAAGATGTATCAATCTAATTTTAGAGAAATTATGTTTTGTATGAATAGAAGTTTCCAACAAGGAGTTATAAATAATTTAGTAACCAAAGGTCAAAGAATATTATCTCTGTTTTTTAGAATTCATAGAGTTGATTAGAACAGATGAATCAATAGGAATTTATGCTCCAAATCATTCAAATTAGATATTACAAAAAATTTATAAGTCTAGTTTCCAATAAATTATATTTCACATAAATTGAAGTTTTCAATAGATAGTTATAAGAAAGAGAGTACTCAAAGGTCAGAACCAATAGTCTCTGTTTTACATATTTCATAGGGTCAGTTGAAATAATAGTTTGGATATGCAATTAGACTCCAAATTTAATAATCTTAGTGTCAAAAAAAAGATCTATGAGTCTATTTTCAGTAGGTTTTCATAAATCAAAAATCGATACAGAAAGTTATGGCTAGAATAATACAGAGAGGTCAAATTTCAAAAAATTCTAGATTCATAGTTTTATTCCCAAACGATAGAAATATCATGTATGAATCCAAAATCTTTCAAATTTTTCAGAATTAAGATTAAATCAAAGATCAATATTTCTGTAGGAAGGAGTTAGAACATTTGCCTACATCCACTTGCGAAGCCTTCTTCGATGAGGCTCCCAACTTCCACTAGCAAATCACTTTGAAGGAGAAGGATCAAATACGCCTCTTACAACCATTTTACAAGTGGTTCACACTCTTACAGATTTTTCAAAGAGAAAGAGGGAGGTGAACACTTAAGCTATTAAAAACAAGACTTTTGCTAAAGCTTTTCTCAATTTCTAACTTCTTAAAAGGTTGTGTTCTCTGTTGAGAATTGAGGGGTATTTATAGACCCCAAGAGGATTCAAATTTGGGCTCCAAATTTTGAATTCCTCTTAAATTCCCAGAGTTGGCAATGCCACCGCCTGTCGATGGCGGTGCCACCACCTGTCAATGTCATATTGACCATTTATTTTGGGTGCTGGGCAGTGCCACCGCTTGTCGGTAGCGGTGCCACCGCCCGATCTTTTGGGTGCTGGGCAATGCCACCGCCTGTCGGTAGCGGTGCCACCACCCGATCTTTCGGCTGTTGGGCGGTGCCACCGCCTAGTCCGGTGGTACCACCGTCCGATCCTTCAGGTTCTGGGTGGTGCCATTGTCTAGACTATTTTATGTCACTGGTTGGGCTCCAAACTTGGCCCAAAGCAGTCCAAACTCGGGCCCAATTGGCCCCTAATCGGGTTATAGGATTAACCTTTAATCCTAACCCTAATTACATGCAATCTATGAAATTAAGACATAGTCCTAAGCAAGTTTTTAACCGGCAACATTGAGTTTCCTTTGGGTGAGCTTTTTAGTGAACTTCCGGTGGACTTTCGATACACCCTCGGATTTCTTCCGGCAAACTCCTAGCAGGCTCTTAGTCTTGTGGCGAGTTTAGCGAGTCTTTGGCAAGTAGCCGAACCTTCTTGGTGATCTCTACAAACCTCTAACGATCTCTCCGGCGGACTTCCGAAAACTTCGGCAAGTCACCAATTTCTTCTCGGTTGGTTCCGGCAGCTCTTCCGACGAATCTTCGGACTCTCGACGGACTCTCCAACACCCATCGAACTTGACTCCGGTAGACTTGCTTTATGTCTTCAAGCTATTGTAGTTAATCTTGTACACTTAAAACAAAACTTTGATCGAGATAATTAATCCTAAGCAATTAATCAAGTTGTCCGGCATGTTATTGGTCCCTCGACGCTTCGTCCGATTCTTCAGCACATCGTCCTCTCTTGCGGCTTATTGTCCAATCGACCAGTTGACTCCGCAACTCCGATATCCTTGGCATAATCTTCTCTCTTCTTAGCCCGATGCCCGAATCCACGACCCGAAACCTTCTGTCGATACGTCGACCGATCCACTGGTCCAATGTCCAATCTTCTAACATGTTCCTCTAGTGCAACATGATTTTTCTGCTTTAATTGTCTCATCCTGATCAAAGTATCCTGCGTCACTCAAAATGCAGGTTAAATCATAAACACATATCAAGTGGTTTCGTCATCAAAATATGAGATTCAACAAGGATGATATGTAAAGTTTTAAAATTGTGCATGTTGTAAATTGAAACTATAATGATGCACAAACATATTGAAATAAGGTTGATACTTTACTTTTGTCATGATGTGAAGATTGATAAAAAGGGAAAAAAATTACAACATTGTATTCTTCCCTTCGATTTGACAATGACATAGGGGAGTAAATTTTACTAGCTTGCAAGCTAGCTTGCATACTTCAAGAAGAAGCAAAAAGCTTGCTCATCTCAAAAAGATGCAAAAATCTTGCCAACTTTCATATGTGTAAAATTTGCTAGCTCATAAATTGTAAGGAGAAAAACTTGCTTGCTTGCTAGCACATCTAAAGAGAAGATGCAAACGTATTTCATGTAGCTTGCTTCATGTAAAACATTGTATCTTGCTAGCTGGTTATCTTGCATTATTTTTCAAAAACTTGCTAGCATTCATACTTCAAAAAGAAGTAACACTTGTCAAATTGCTAGCTTGTATAAAATAATATAAAATTTTGTTAGCTTGCACTTTGCAAAGGAAGTAAAAATGACACTTCTCAAAAGAGAAGAAAGAGCTTGCTATCTTGAACATAACTAGGTTGCCTATCTTAAGAAGTAAAAATATAAACTTACAAAATTTGCAATCATGCACATCTTTAAAATTAATGATGATTTGGTGATTATGCATATTGTAAAGTGATATAAAATATGCTAGCTTGTATGTTCTAATATGATGTAACACTTGCTAAATTTTCTAGCTTACAAATTACATGATGATAAATGCAATGTTTGATATTTTATCTCAAACACTTGATAGTTGCACTTCTTCTTTTTATTTATGACAAAGGGGGAGAAGTATGATATTATGCATAAGTTTATGATAACATGTTGCTTGGATTTTTTAATCCAAGAGCTCTATCAATATGACATATTGATAGGGGGAGTTAAGGTTAACTCCGTCATTAATTGGTTGTCATCATAAAAAAGGGAGAGATTGTTGAATCTTATATTTTGATGATGACACTAATTAATAAGTGTTTATGATTTGATATACATTTTGAGTGATACAGTATGCTTTGATCAGGGAGAGACATTTAAAGCCTGAAGAATCATGTTGGGCCGAAGAAACATGTTAGAAGATTGGACGTCATGCCGAAGGATCGACCAACGTATCGATAGAAGGCTTCAGGCCTTGGTTTCGGGCATCTGGCCAAGAAGAGCGGATATTACGCCAAGGATATCGGAGTTGCGGAGGTCAACTGGCCAATTGGACAATAGGCCATAAGAGAGGATGATGCACTAAAGAATCGAACGAAGACTCGATGGACCAATGATATGCCGGACAACATGATTCATGCTTAGTAATAATTGTCTAGATCGAAGTGTATTTCATGTGTGTAGGATTAACTATGATAGCAAGACATAAAGCAAAATGAAGTCCTGGAGTCAAAAACGTGATTTTATTGGGAGTTTGAGAGTTCGTCAGAAGTCTAGACGTTCGTCGAAAGTTCTACCAGAATTGACCGAGAAGTTTAGGAGCTTGCCAAAGAAGCTCGTTAGAACTCACTAAAAAGATTGTTGTGAAGTCCAAGAGCTTGCTAGGAGTCCGTTGGAACATTGTCGAGAAATCATCAGAACTTCGTTGGAAGATCGCTAGAAGAAACCTAGACTTACGAACTTTATTTAGCTTATTATATGTCTTAAAATTCATAGTTAGCACATAATTGGGATTAGAATTGGGCCAACCCAATTAAGGGACAATTGGGCCAAGTTTGGGCTGTGTTTGTAGAATCCCTCATTTTTGAATTTTCGTATAAGTTTCTAGTTGTAATGTAAGTATCTATTTTAAATTTAATAAAAGAGCCAAAGTATGAATCTGAGAACTTATTCATAAGATTTGGGGGATTTGTTCAAAAAAAAAAAATTTGAGGACCTATATGTAAACCCTAAGGACCTAATCGTAAATATAATAATACAAGGACTAAACTGCAAAATACACAAAATTACAAATCCCACCGTTTAAGCCTCTCTGCCTTCGTTCTCAAAGACAAGTATTCTAATCCCATCCTACAGAATTATTAGTCTTTGATCTCATATTTATTCTGAATTATTCGAAAGATTTCAGCCTAGAACCTGATATTTCTCTTGTTAGATACAAAAATCATGGATCTGAAATTTTTTGGTAAACTGACCCCTATACATTGTTTCAGCCATAATTTTTAGCACCAAATATGGATTTAGACAGGACCTTATTCATTTGAAAGTAGACTCTTATACCTTTCTTTTGACACTGATTTTAAAAATTTTGGATACCGAATACTTACCCAAACGTCTGTTTCAATTGAGCCTATGGATGCTGCAAAACAGGGATTAAAATTTCTGACCTTTTGATACTAAAATGCCTATAAGTCCTTGTTGGAAATTCTGATTTATCCCAAACTAATTTCATTTGAAACTAAACTTGTAAACCTTTCTTTTGATATATAGATTGAAAATTTTGGAATTCAAATGCCTATTGCTATCTGTTGATTCCACCCTATGGATTCTGCAAAACAGTGATTTAGTTTTTGACCTTTGGTCACTAAATCAATGGTAACTCCTTGCTGGAAATCTTGATTCATATGAAACTTATTTCATCAGAAAATAGATTGATATATCTTTCAACAGTAGCTTTTTTAAGGGTATTGGAGAATAATTAATAATCTGAAGTATTTGTTCAATGTGCCTCTTGAATTCTGTCAGAAATCGAGCTTTGGTCGATTTCGTGTATTCTATTTCATTCGTTTGGAAATAGATTCCATTCGGTCCCCTTCGCTCAATTGAGGCTTATGTTAGTACTTGAATTCTAGTTTACTCTTGTCTATAAATTATTTACATTCTTGAAATATTTTGTGTAACATTTATGCTATATCGCATTGACACATATAGGCACATGTATATCCCATTGTTCTGCATTTGCTTTCGATATGTGCCTATTCTAGTTTCATTCCTTTGGATATTGAATTCATCTAATCTTCTTATTTGAATTGAGCTATATATGATTGCTTGGAATCCGTGTATACTCTTGCTTTCATTTCATTCCAAATCTGAATACATTTGTAAGAGATTGTTGCTTGCATCGTATTGACTCGTAAAGGCACATGTATGTTTTGTTGTTCCGCGTGTACTTCCGATATATGCTATTTATTGTTCATACTGCCTTTTGTACTCTATTGTTGTGGGATAATGTGAACCATTGCTATAAATGGTAAAGGGAGTTATGCATAGAGCCTGCGATGCTCTGCCGGCCCCCTTTGACTTCACCTAGACGTGGGTGGATGGAGCTCCCAGATGTGGGAGATTTCTATCTGGTGGTCATTCAGAAATGGATGAATCACATTCTGTCTGTGGTCCCACTACACCTTCTATATGTTTGATATGATATCTAGAGCTTTGGTTATGTGTTTCTATACATGCTTTGGATAAGAATGATATGAATGCAATGTCAAATACGACGTTTGAGCTTCTATTTGGTATTTGTTATTGATATGCTCCGAAATATTCCATACGCCATTGATATGCTCCAGAACATTTCATACGCCACTGATAAGCTCCGAAACATTTCATTTGTTTATGCTCCGAAATGTTCAATTCATTGTTGATATGCTTCGAAATGTTTCATATGCCGTTGATATGCTCCGAAACATTTCATACGCCATTGATAAGCTATGAAATGTTTCATTTGTTATTGATATGCTTTGAAACATTTCATTCGTTGCTAATATGCTCCAATTACTCTATGCCCCATCTGTTATGAACCAAATATGTTTGATTGAAATGACATTTGAGATTCTGCACCCAATAATATTGCGTCTATGAATTCTTATATTCTGCCTTGCATTTTGAAACTTTATCTCTTTGGAAATTGTCCTCTTTTGACATGGATATGCTCACATTTGAGTCACTTGCTGAGCTTTATATGCTCACCCTATTGTTGTATAAATTTTTCAGGATAGCTTGTCGCTTGCTTGAATGTTTAAGATTGGGCTGAGGTAGTAGAAAGTTAGAAGATTTTGGGCATATCTTTATTAGCATATATGTTTTTGTTGTATAAGCCACTCTGCATCTAATGAAATGTTGACGATGAATCTAAACTTGTGGATTTTGTATAAGTTAAAGGATCTCTCATGTTTAGGATTCTGGAATGTTAAGATTAATTCGTGTAATGATATGAACTTATGGTAAACGTTGATTTTGTGACTGCATAGACTTCCCCACTTGTGAATTTATGTTGTGGTTATTATTTTGATGAGTTTAGTTCAGATTTTATGAATTATCGAGCGATGTGTTGTATGTTTATGAACTGCACAGGGTTTATGAATTTGAGAATTATAGAGGTGAAATTTTGACTTGAATGTTTTCTTAGTAACCTCAAATGTTAGTTTGGATCCTGGATTGATTTGTTTTCTTGAATTTTAATATCTTTGGATATTTTTGAAGGGCGTGATAGTATTGGGCCAAGAGAAAGGCCTAAATAGTGACCCAAGAGGTGACACCATCGTGGCACAGTCTACGAGACTGTGTCAGGTGGTGGTACCGTAAAACTGGGCTGTGGTACTGCCTAGTGCAGTGTCAGTGATAATCTAACACTAGCGATGGTACCGCCCATACCCGGGAGACTTGGGATGAGATGTTTTTAGGCTTCAAGTTTAAATCAACTTGAAGCTTATAAATACCTCTCTCATCCCTGGTTAAAAAAAAAAAAAAAGACACAAGACTTGAGAGTGAAAAAGAATGAAATGCTGCTGTAATCTTATGTGAACTCCTCTCAAAGTTTTAAGTGTTAGAATAGTTTGAGAGAGGAGTGAGTGGGGGTGTAAGGGTTATCTCCTAAAACCGATAAAAGGAGAATCGAGTTGTAAAAGGTGGTTGGTCTTCGCCTATTGAAGGAAGACCGATAGTATATGCTGGTAGCCTCGACGGAGGAGGAATCTGGAGTGGATGTAGGTCACAACGACCGAACTACCTCTCCTCCTTGCTGTGCTTTTACTATGCCTATGCTCACATACGCTTTCAAGTAAATACCTTTTGAGATCGGTTTTAATCATATAAAATATTTTTACGATCTGCACTAATTCACCCCCCCTCTTTGTGCTGACTCTTTTCCTAACAATACAAGCATGCCTTTGTCTTTTTATACCAAATAAAAACATGCATCAATATTTAAGATCGAAAAATAAATTTCGTCATAAAAACTATCAAGACCAAAAAAGTATAACACATTAAACATAAGGCTTCTTTAAACAAGAGATTTGATTCATCATTTTAATTCCAATGATTATTCATTTTCCTTTTTATGTGTTTCATTTTATGTGATTGTGTTACGACTCTAGCTAGGAGAGTCCTAATTGAGAGGGACATTCATATAAAATCTACCTAAGCCGACTCCTATTAAAGAGGTGAAAAGGCCAGCTAGGGTTAGGAGGTTATTTCTTAGAGAAGACTTAGGAGTTGTAAAGGAATAGGAGTCTTGAATAGGAGTCCTATTAGAAGTTGGTTAAAAGTAAAAGTCTTGAGTAAGAGTCCTATTAGGAGTTAGGGTTTAGAAGCCCTATAAATAGTCATGTATTTCTCCTCTTTTTATAAGCAATAGATGAATCTTTTCTGCAGCCTTTGAGCAGCAACTTGGAGGGAGGAACCCCTATAGAGTTCCAAGGAGGCCGATCCCCTAAAGAGATCAACCCTAAGTTTAGAATCTACAAGGGTTCTAATACCTAGTATCATAGCAGCATTCTTGGCATCTCTTTGCCCTTCCACAGCCATCCATCAGCCCTTCATAACTACCCAAAGTAATTTACACAATTGTTTAAAAGATCATCGTCAAATTCCACCGTCATCTCCACCACCGCAGATCATCCTTTAATCTCCTCATGAATTGCAACTGGTTCTGGTTTCCTGCCTTACTGCTGCTGCAATATAGTTATCCTTATTTAAAAATCTAAAAAATAATAATTATTCCTATATTACTGTATAAACTTTTCATCACAAAATTTTCATCTCTACGACGAAAGATACATTGCAGAATTCCAACCGCATAGCACAGTCTATTTGATCTTGCTACTACATTTTTTCTATCCAAATCTCTATGAAATTTTTATGACAGCTTTAACACTTCCTAATAACATAATTTCCTTTAGTTTTGTTAAAAAATTCTTAATATAAACTATTGGTATTTTACATCTAACCTACTATACTTGAAAATCTGCACTGTAAAATTCCAACCGCATAATACAGAATTTTTAATCTTGCTACTACGTTTTTTCTATCCAAACCTCTATCAAATTTTTATGATAGCTTTGATACTTCCTAACAGCAGATTTCTCTCTAGTTTTGTCAAAAAATTCTCAATATAAACCATTGATCTTTTACGTCTAATCTGCTATACTTGAAAATATGTACTGTAAAATTCCAGCCGCATAGTACAGATTATTTAATCTTGCTACTATGTTTTTTCTATACAAATCTTTATGAAATTTTTATGATAGCTTTGACACTACCTAATAGTGGATTTTTCTTTGGTTTCGTCAAAAAATTCTTAATATAAACTACTAATATTTTATGTCCAATCTGCTACACTTGAAAATCTATGATGCAGAAAATTTCAACTGCATATTGTTGTCTTAACGTATCTATTTGCAATCTTTTTTGAATGAAATTTCTTATACACTTTATAGATCATCTTGGCTTCCAACTAAGATAAATCTATCGAGAAATTCATCTCTAGAAACGATTTTGGGTTGCTGCAAATTTTCATCATAAAGTGCTGAAATTTTTCGATGAGAATTCTACTATCGCAACTTGCACCAATTTCCTTGCTGTTATACTAGCAAACATTTATGGATTAAATTTGACAGCCTTACTATCATATAAACTGAGATTTTTCTGTTAATTCTCTCCTTAAATTTCTCATGTTTTTGGTAGAAATTTCATCGAGAAACCGCTGTTTCTTCGATGATAATTCTGCTCTTACAAAACAACACATACCTGTAGCAACTTCTATTGATTTCTATCAAACCTTTGCTGTCATCTACCACAGATCTAAAACTTTCATCCACATTTCTAAAATTCCATCAAACCACACTCTCAAACTGCATCTAAAACAGCCACAAAACAAGCCTAAACCGCAGCCTACATCCACCGATCCATCAACCCTTTCGACCATCACTTCTCTCAACCTGTACATACCTTTAACCCGACAACAAAAGAGAGATCTTAACATCACATATTTGGAGGCATATACTATGGCATCTGAGGAGGCAATCAATGCTAAATTCGAAGCCTTCGAGGTGCGAATGGAGGATAAGATTCGAATGCTCTTTATTGAACTCAGATTGGGTCGACCACTAAGCCCGAAGAAATCACATCAAGGAGAGAGCTTTGCCCAATCGCACTAAGCCCGAAGAGATGACTTTCAAGGGAGGGGAGGCTCTATGACCAACCCCAACTATCCACGCATGAGGGTGGACTTCCCTAGATGAGAAGGAGACCCGATTGGTTGGATCTCGTGCACAGAGCGATATTTTCGGTACCACAAAACCGTAGACGCATCTATGGTAAAAATTATGGCTATACATCTTGAAGGGGATGCCATATAATGGTTAGATTGATTTGAACATACTAATATAATCATCTCATGGTGACAATTCAAAGAAGTACTGCTGATCCGCTTCGGACCAACCGATTACGAGAACATTGACGGAAAACTAGCAAAGATCTGAAAACCTCCGCCATTCAGGAGTACCAAACCAGGTTTGAAATGTTATCTAATCAAACTCATGATTTGTCTCAAAAACAGCTATTAGGGACCTTCATTGAGGGCTTGAAACTAAAGATCTGGGGAGAAGTTAAAGCGCGACAACCGTACACGCTTATGGCAGCCATCTCTTTCGCACGACATCAAGAGGAGCCATTGAACCATGAAGCTCGAAGGACTAGGGTCACTCCTTGACTAGCAAAACTAAAGCCCTTAGCCCCCTCTACTATCGACCAAGTCCCTGCACCAAAGAGGTTGACAAGAAAAGAACTTTGGGAGCGATATGCGAAAGGGTTATGTTGGCTTTGCGACGAGCCATGGAGCCGTGAGCATCATTGTAGTAAAGGGAACTAGTAGAAGAAGAGATTATTGAACATCCAAAAGAGAGCCTTGAATATGAAGAAGAAGATGCAAAAGAAGAGCTACAACCAACCGAAGTTACGGTACATGCACTAGTTGGCTACTCAAACCCACAAACGATGAAAGTTGGAGACCTTCTCAAACAACAACTGATCACTGTTCTTATCGACATGGGTAGTAGTAATAACTTCCTAAACAGAAAGTTTACTATTTATATGGTTTTACCTATGAAGAATTACAGCAGGTTTGACATTAAGGTAGCCAACGGATGGATTTTGAAGTATGATCGTAGGCGCCCATGAGTAAAATTGTTGCTGCAAGACCAAGAGATAATTACATATTTCTTTCTCCTCCCTCTTGATGATCATGAGGCCATGCTCAGAATTAAATGGTTAACGACATTAGGTGATATTTTTTAGAATTTTATGCAACTAATTATGAAATTTTACAATAAGGAGAAACATATGATACTGCATGGGAAACGTGGGAGCGACATAACGATAATTTGCACACAACAAATGGAGAAGGTTTTGCATAAAGCATGTAGCAGCTTTTTGGTACAACTTGAGTAGCAAAATAAAGGAGAGTCAATAGAATTTAAAGATCCAAACTTACTTCTTTTGCTTGCTGAATTTTTAGATATATTTGACAAACTGCACACCCTACCTCTTATCCATCGGCATGATCATTATATAACGATTCTTCCAGGTAAACCTCCAACAAATACTTAGTCATATCAGTATCTATATCTCCAGAATGATGAAATAGAAAAGATTATATAAGAGATGTTCGAAATAGGAGTTATTCAGCCAAGTTGCAGCCTCTAATCTTCACCAGTGCTACTTGTGCGCAAGAGGACGGAACACGGCGAATATGTGTTGATTATCAAGCTCTCAATGGCATAATCATCAAGGATAAATATCCTATTGCAGTAGTAGATGAATTTGTTAGGATCGGAGCGGCACTAAGAGGGGGGGGTGAATTAGTGCAGTGGTAAAGTGTGATAAACTTTTGACAATTTAAACACTTTCGGAAACTTCGTACGATAAAAGTAACATTTTCGTTTGAAACCGTTTCGATTGCGTTTTAATTTGAAGAGATAAGTAAGACAGAGACAAAGAAGTAGAGCATTAAAGTGCAAATGGTTTGCAGTAATGTAAATGATAATAAGTAAATGCAAACCAGAGATCACGCCGATTTTACAATGGTTCAGTCAAATGACCTACATCCACTTGTGAGGCCCCTCTTCGATGAGGCTCCCACCTTCCACTAGCAAATCTCTTGAAATGGAAGGGAAAATACCCCTCTTAAAACTTTTTACAAGCGGTTCACTCTCTTACAGATTTTCAGCAAGAAAGAATGAGGTGAACACTAGCAAATTGAGAACAAGACTAGCAAAGACTTTTCTAATACCTTTCTCTCAAACAATTGCTGCTCAAAAAGTTGTTATCTCAGCTGAGATTTGAGGGGTATTTATAGGCCTCAAGAGGATTCAAATTTGGGCTCCAAAATTTGAATTCTCTTTGGGTTCCCGATGCTGGCGGTGCCACCGCCTGTCAGTGGCGGTGCCACCGCCTGTCACTGTCAGACATTGATAGTGCTGGGCGGTGCCACCGCCCAGTCAAGCGGTGCCACGGCCCAGCTCTCAGGTGCTGGGCGGTGCCACCGCCTAGGCCAATTCAGCTCACTGGTTGGGTTCCAAACTTGGCCCAAACCAGTCCGAACTCGGGCCTAATTGACCCCTACTTGGGTTATAGGATTAACACCTAATCCTAACCCTAATTAATGTGCTAACTACGAATTTAAAGATATTTTCTAAGCTATTACAAAGTTTGTAAGTCAAGACTTTTTCCAGCGAGCTTCCGGCAAACTTCCGACGGTCTTCCAATAAACTCTCAGAAACCATTCTGCGGACTCCCGACAAGCTCCTAGACTTCACGATTTGATCTTGGCGAGTTCCAACTAGCTTCTTCGGTAAGCTCCGATCTTTCTCGGTGAGCTCCGCGAACTTCCAATGAACCTTCCGACGAGCTTCCGAAAAACCCTTCGGCAAGCTCCCTGCTCATTCTCGGCTAGTTCCGGCAGCATTCCTGACGAACCTTCGGACTTCCGTCGAACTCTCGAACTCCCAACGAATCCTTTGCGCTTGACTCCAGCACTTTGTTTCGCTTTATGTCTTCATCGTTATCGTAGTTAATCCTGCAC
Organism: Musa acuminata AAA Group; assembly: GCF_036884655.1. Taxonomy (NCBI): domain Eukaryota; kingdom Viridiplantae; phylum Streptophyta; class Magnoliopsida; order Zingiberales; family Musaceae; genus Musa; species Musa acuminata. The sequence continues at coordinate 14,763,879 of NC_088340.1, forward strand.
ACACAAACCAAAACTCAACTCCGATCTAGACAATTATTACAACGCGAATTGACATTCTGTTGCCCGGCACATCATTGGTTGGCGCTTCGTCCGATTCTTCGGTGCATCGTCCTCTCTTGCGGCTTGTTGCCCAATCGGCGGTTGACCTCCGCAACCCCGATATCCTTGGTGCAATTTCGCTCTCCTTGGCCCAATGCCCGACGTCCGAAGCATTCAGCCATCCAATATCCTGACATGATCTCTTCCGGCGCAACGTCAATTCCTCCTGTGTCAACTGTCTAAACCTGATTGAGTAGACCTGCATCGCTCAAAATGTAGTTTAAATCATAAACACATATCAAGTGGTTTCATCATCAAAATACGAGATTCAACAATCTCCCCCTTTTTGATGATGACAACCACTTGATGACGGAGTTAACCTTAACTCCCGGAGTTTAAACAAACTCCCCCTATCAATATGCCATATTGATAGAACCTTGAATTCAAACTGAATTCAAGTCATTGCAATATTCATCATGAATACTTGCAACACATCATCATGAACATATGCATATCATGTCATCAACATACTTCTCCCCCTTTGTCATCAACAAAAAGGAGAAGTACAACTATTCTTTGTGTTTGCAATATAAGTTCAATTCATTGCATGAAAAACATAATATTAAGTTTTATCATCATGCAGTTTTGAAGCTAGAAAATATAGCAAGTAATGCATCATGCTTAGGACATTCAAGCTATCAAGTTTTAGATATGCAAGTTTTACAACATACAAGATAGCACTTTTGGTAATGTTCAAGATAGTAAGTTCTACATCATGCAAGCTAGCAATATTGAGATGTTCAAGAAAGCAACTCTTGCTTCTTGAAATATGCAAATTTGTCTAGTTTTGCTAGATGTGCAAGTTAGCATTTTTGCCTCTTAAGATAGGAAAGATAGCACATTTGCTTCTTTTGAGATAGCAACTTTTTGCTTCTCTTTAGACTACAAGCTAGCAATTTTACGATATGTAAGTTTCACAATATACAAATTAGCAAAAATTTCGAAAGCAAATGCAAGATAGCTTTCTTGTGTAAGCTCATAATTCTTGCTTCCTATTGTAATGTGCAAGTTGCAAGTTTTGCTTCTTGAGATAGGCAAGATAGCACTTTTGCAATTTTTGTTTCTTAAGATAGGCAAGCTTGTGATGTTCAAAATAACAAGCTCTTTCTTCTAGAAGTGTCATTTTTGCTTTCTTTGCAAAATGTAAGCTAGCAAAATGTTTGAAAAAGTGATCAAGTTTTGCAACATACAAGCTAGCAAAAATGCCAAACTAGCAAGAGATAATGTTTTACATGAGGCAAGCAAACAATTTGGCAAATGTTACATTTGCATCTTCTCTTTTGAGAAGTGTAATTTTTGCTTTCATCTTGAATTGTGCAAGCTAGTTAGTTTGCCTCTTTTCATGATGTCCACGCTAGAAATTCTTGCTCCCCCTTTGTCATTGTCAAAAAGAAAGGAAGACCCTTATATCAATTTTCATATTATGGTAAAGGTAAGTATCATTCTTATTTGTGCATCATTATATATTCAAATTAAAACATACACAATTTCAATAACCTTATTTTTCATGCACGATACCGAAAAATAAATCAATCATCATTAATAAGCATATCATACATGATACTCAAACATTAAAATTTTCAAGCATTTATCAACATGTTGATCATGATACCAAACATTCATCATTTAAAGCATTCATGATACACATCATATGCAATAAATACATCATGTATATCATTATCATAAGTATTGCATATATCATTTTAACTTTATGAATATTTCATCATTGCATGCATCATACCAAAACATTTCAAGCCATGCAAACCATAAATACAAAGAAATCATTCATGAAGGATAAAATCATTTGAATACCAAAAGACATGATTCATATAGTAAATATCTTCTTTAAATAAAATATCAAGAAAAATCATAGGAGTACAAAGAAGAGATCTTGTTTTAAAAGAAAATTCAAGTAATAACTCCAAGAACTCACAAGGAAAAATCATGATTCATTTAGAAAATCTCCTCTCAAGAGAATATCAAGTAAAATCGTAGAAGATCGATTAATGAGAAATTTTGATTTATAATAAAATCTCATGTATCAAATGTCGAGAAATCAAAATGATGATTTATATAAAAAAATATCACAAGTTATATTCAAGAGAAAAATTATCATTCATTTTCAACTTATTCAATTTGTCACATCAATATTTCTTAGATATGCATGATACCAAAACATGGTTTTAAATCTTTAACATATAACATGCATAAATTGAAAGGAGAAGGGACGAATTCAAACGTACAAAGATTTCAACCATCTCATAAACAAATGTAAGACCAAGTTATGAATCCAAAATTCCATGAATCAAATTGATCATCAAAGGTAATCTCATGTTATTCCAAGAAATCAATATCATGATTTTGATAAAACTCATTTCAAATTTAAATCATCAAAATCATCAAAATATCAACATTACTTTCAAGAGATTCAAAATGGTATACATAGATTTATCATAATAAACATCAAGATCAATAGGATAGAGAAAAATAATTTTTCAAGGAAAAAATATTTTCCTCTTTTTAGTTGTTTCAATTCATATGATTTTATTTCACTTATACCAAATAAAAACATGTATAATGTTTAAAACCGAAAGTGTAAGATTTATTACAACAAAGATTAATAAGGCACTTTCATTATGGTAAAAATCAATAATCCATAAATCACAAGATTCATATGCATAATTTTAAAATTTATTAAGCATGATCATTATGCATGACACTAAAACATGGTTTCAAAATGTTTAATATTTTCATTACATCATTATGCAATGGTTTCATTGAACATAATTTTGAATGATTCTTATAGATAACTAAAACTTCTTTAGTTTTAATTTATGTGATTGACTTTATATTAGCATGCTCAAGTTTTGTTCTTATGTCAAAAACATACATCATGTTTGAAAACCAAAGACAAGGTTTAAAAAAATATATCATCAAGCCTTCCATATAAAAACCATGCATCATCATTGAAAGTTAATATGGAAATCATCAAAATACACATTCTTGCTTCTCAAACACATATATATGATTATTTAAATCTAACATTTTATTCTATTAACATAAAACATACAATTTTCAAGAAAAATAATTATTCAAAAGAAATGAGAAAATGCATCATGGAAAACATCAAGTAATTTCAAAATAATTCGAGTTGAGTTACTTCCCTTGTAGTCGAAGCCCGTCAAAGCCCAATTCTCCGTTTCACCTTTGGAAGTTCTTGATTCATCCTTGGTTGCCTACCTCTTCTTTAGCCTCTCCCTCCGTTCAAGTTCATTGTTTATTTTAGATTTTTGTTTAATAAACTTATTAAGATTTAGTGTTCGAAGTTCAAGTTCATCATTGTCCTCATCACTGGAGTCATTGCTCAAGTGGTATTCATTTGTCTGGGGTTCCAAATCCTTCCTGTTCTTTGGAAGGTGGTTCAAGTGTTCATTGTGTTCATCATGTGTATTGCACACCATTTCATATGTCATCAACAAACCAATTAGTTCTTCAAGTGGAAAAATATTTAAATCTTTTGTTTCATGTATTGCGGTTATTTTAGAGTCCCACCTTTTAGGAATGGATCTTAAGATCTTGCTTACGAGATCAAAATTCGAAAAAGATTTACCAAGAACTCTTAGATTATTGACGACATCTGTGAAACGGGTGTACATGTCGCCTATAGTCTCACTTGGTTGCTTTTGAAAAAGCTCAAAATCATGCAATAAAATGTTAACTTTCGAGTCTTTGACTCTACTAGTTCCCTCGTACGTGATTTCAAGTGTTCGCCAAATATCGAAAGCCGTTTCGCACGTAGAAATCCGATTGAACTCATTTTTGTCCAAAGCGCAAAATAATGCATTCATAGCCTTTGCGTTTAAAGAAAAATATTTCTTCTCCAAATCTGACCATTCGTTCATCGGTTTAGAGGGAAGTTGAAAACCATTTTCAACGATATTCCATAAATCCAAATTCATAGAAATCAAGAAAACTCTCATTTGAGTTTTCCAATAAGTGTAGTCCAATCCGTTAAACAATGGTGGATGAACAACCGATAAGCCCTCTTGAAAGCCATGAAGAGCCATTTCTCTCGGGTGTAAATCCGAAATTAGAAATACCGGGCTCTGATACTAATTGTTAGGATTGGAGCGGCACTAAGAGGGGGGGGAGAATTAGTGCAGCGGTAAAGTGTGATAAACTTTTGACGATTTAAACACTTTTGGAAACTTCGTACGATAAAAGTAACGTTTTCGTTTGAAACCGTTTCGATTGCATTTTAACTTAAAGAGATAAGTAAGACGGAAACAAAGAAGTAAAGCATTAAAGTGCAAATGGTTTGCAGTAATGTAAATGACAATAAGTAAATGCAAACCAGAGATCACGCCGATTTTACAGTGGTTCGGTCAAATGACCTACATCCACTTGCGAGGCCCTTCTTCGATGAGGCTCCCACCTTCCACTAGCAAATCTCTTGAAATGGAAGGGAAAATACCCCTCTTAAAACTTTTTACAAGCGGTTTACTCTCTTACAGATTTTCAGCAAGAAAAAAGGAGGTGAACACTAGCAAATTGAAAACAAGACTAGCAAAGACTTTTCTAAGACCTTTCTCTCAAACAATTGCTGCTCAAAAAGTTGTTATCTCAACTGAGATTTGAGGGGTATTTATAGGCCTTAAGAGGATTCAAATTTGGGCTCCAAAATTTGAATTCTCTTTGGGTTCTCGATGCTGGCGGTGCCACCGCCTATCAGTGGCGGTGCCACCACCTGTCACTGTCAAACATTGACAGTGCTGGGCAGTGCCACCGCCTAGGCCAATTCAGCTCACAGGTTGGGCTCCAAACTTGGCCCAAACCAGTCCGAACTCGGGCCCAATTGGCCCCTACTTGGGTTATAGGATTAACACCTAATCCTAACCATAATTAACATGCTAACTACGAATTTAAAGATATTTTCTAAGCTATTACAAAGTTTGTAAGTCAAGACTTCTTCCGGCGAGCTTCCGGCGAACTTCCGACGGTCTTCCAATAAACTCTCGGAAACCATTCTGCGGACTCCCGGCAAGCTCCTAGACTTCACGATTTGATCTTGGCGAGTTCCAACGAGCTTCTTCGGTAAGCTCCGATCTTTCTCAGTGAGCTCCGCGAACTTCCAATGAACCTTCCGGCGAGCTTCCGAAAAACCCTTCGGCAAGCTCCCTACTCATTCTCGGCTAGTTTCGGCAGCATTCCCGACGAACCTTCGGACTTCCGTCGAACTCTCGAACTCCCAACGAATCCTTCGCGCTTGACTCTAGCACTTTGTTTCGCTTTATGTCTTCATCGTTATCGTAGTTAATCCTGCACACACAAACCAAAACTCAACTCCGATCTAGACAATTATTACAACGCGAATTGACATTCTGTTGCCTAGCACGTCATTGGTTGGCGCTTCGTCTGATTCTTCGGTGCATCGTCCTCTCTTGCGGCTAGTTGCCCAATCGGCGGTTGACCTCCGCAACCCCGTATCCTTGGCGCAATTTCGCTCTCCTTGGCCCGATGCCCGACGTCCGAAGCATTCAGTCATCCAATATTCTGACGTGATCTCTTCCGACGCAACGTCAATTCCTCCTGCGTCAAATGTCTAAACCTGATCGAGTAGACCTGCATCGCTCAAAATGCAGTTTAAATCATAAACACATATCAAGTTGTTTCATCATTAAAATACGAGATTCAACAGAATTACTAGATGAAAGGGAGCACAAATCTTTACAATGCTAGACCTTCGATCCGAGTATCAACAAATATGAGTGTGTAAAAAAGACATACCGAAAACCGCCTTTCGAACACACAGCGGCCACTACGAATTTTTACTTTCGTCAACAAAAGGTAGAATATATTGGTCATATCATATCAGTGGAAGGTGTGATGGTGGATCCCTCCAAAATAGAAGCAATGCAGAACTGGTCGACCCCGAGGAACATAAAATTGCTACATGGCTTTTTGGGTTTAATAGGCTACTACCGCAAGTTCATGAAAAACTATGGAAAGATCAGTGCATCACTTACTTCCTTACTGAAAAAAGATATCTTCTAATGGTTGAACAAAGCCTCCACTGCCTTCTACAAACTTAAGGTAGCCATGACGATGACGCTAGTGCTAGCACTACCAGATTTTAGTCAACCCTTCATTATTGAGGCCGACGCATCTAGAGTCGGAATTGGAGTCATTCTCATGCAAGATGATAGACCACTCGTATATACTAGCAAGGCATTGTCTCCCTCCCATCAAAATATGTCAACATATGATAAGGAGATGCTCGCCATTGTGTATGCAGCAACGAGGTGGAGACCCTACTTGATCAATCGATGATTTCAAATTAAAACCGACCATAAAAGCCTCAAGTACTTTTTGGAGCAAAAGATATCATCCCCTGAGTAGCAAAATGGGTAACAAAACTTCATAGATTTGATTATGAAATAACTTACAAAAAGGGAAAAGAGAATGTTATTGTAGATGCGCTTTCACAACTACCCGAGCAAGCTGAATTTTCGGCCGTTTCACTTCTAACCAACGACTTTCTTGAGGATATTAATATAAAATGGTAGGAAGATTCAAAGACCAATAAGATCATAAAAAAAATTGGAGGAAGCACTAAGCTCTATGGCTCATTACAATTGGGACTTAAAAGAATTACACTATAAGGGACGCTTTGTGCTTGTGACAAATTCTACTTGCATCTTCACGAGTAGATTTTGGACAAAGTTATTTCATATGCAGGGTACTAAATCAAAAAAAGTACGACATATCACCCACAAACCGATGGCTAGATAGAAGTTGTAAATAGGTGCTTGGAGACAGCCCAAAGCCACCCACCAAATATGACTACCCAAGGAGAACTCCAGACCTAGCCAAGTGCCATTATTAATTGACGGATTATGACTCGACGACGATGACCCACTACTGAAGTGCTAATACAGTGGACGAACCTACCAACAGAAGATACTCTTGGGAGAACTATGACGACTTAAAGATCAAATTCCTAGAATTTATGAATCGTTAGCCTCGAGGACAAGGCTGATTTGAAGAGGGCGGATCTATTAGGACTCTAGCTAGGAGAGGCCGGCTAGGATTAAGAGGTTGTTTCTTAGAGAAGAATTAGGAGTTTTAAAGGAATAGGAGACTTGAATAGGAGTCCTATTAGGAGTTGGTTAGAAGTACGAGTCTTGAGTAGGAGTCCTATTAGGAGTTAGGGTTTAGAAACCCTATAAATAGCCATGTATTCATCCTATTTTGATAAGCAATTGATTAATCTTTTCTACAGCTTTTGAATAGTAACTTGGAGGGAGGAACCCCTATAGAGTTCCAAGGAGGCCGATTCCCTAAAGAGATCAACCCCAAGTTTAGAATATGTAAGGGTTCTAACAGATTGATTTCATATGAATATGCTTAAGTTTTTTATTTGAAAATCATCCATCTTTTTTAAAATCGAAAAAGCAACTTTCATTGTGACAAAGATCAATAAGCTATGAATCACAAAAAGTCGTCATGTATAATTTCAAAATCTCATGCATAATGTATAGTATAAAATTATCAAGCATGGTATCAAAAACTTAAATATTTTCATTACATCTTACATCATTATGTCATTAAAACATCAAGTATGATTTCACTAAGTATTTTCAATCACAATCGAAAATCATCAATTTAGATACACATTATTTTAAAAAAAAACATATATAGGATTAATCATTTGATAGATTTAAATCTAACATTTTTTCCTTTATCATAAAACGTGTAATTTTTTATTATCATTTTTAAAATTAGCTAGAAAAAGAAAAGCATGATCCCCTTTTATTTATTTATTTATTTTATATTTTATATACTAATTTAAAAATAACATATGAAATGAATCAAGTAATTTTAAAATAAATTAAGCGGGTTTCGGGTGAGTTATTTACCTCATCGTCTAGAGTCGTTAAGGCATAGTTTGCCACTTCGTCTTCGTTGATTTGCTCCTCATCTTCAGATGCATTCGTTTCGTCCCAAATTGTGTTCTTTTTAAGTTTATTTTTATTTTTTGATTTTTGTTTTAAAAACTTTCTTGTCAAAAGTGCAAAGTCATCATCATAGTCCTCATCACTTGAATTTTCTTTCAAGTAGTCTTCATGAGTTCTTAATTTCATATCCTTCATATTCTTTAAAAGGTTATTCTCAAGCTCTCCATGAGTATTGTAAGTCATTTTATATGTCAATAATGAACCAACAAGTTCTTCAAGTGAAAAAATATTGAGATCTTTTACTTCTTATATTATCATTATTTTAGGATCCCAACTTTTTGGAAGGGATCTTAATATCTTGTTAATAATCTCAAAATTTAAAAAATATTTGCTAAGTGCTTTTAGACTATTGACAACATTCATAAAACGGATGTACATGTCTCCAACAGTCTCGCTTGGTTCTATTCGAAATAGTTCAAAATCATGCATTAAAAGATTGACTTTAGACTCTTTAACTCTATTCATGCCTTCGTGAGTAATTTCGAGTGTGCGCCAAATATTAAAAACCGTTCCACAAGTAGAAATTCAATTAAATTTATTTTTATCTACGGCATAAAATAGGGCATTCATAGCCTTTGCATTTAGAGAAAAATTCTTCTTCTCTAAATCATTCTAATGGTCTATTAGAAAATAAGACCTTTGAAAACCAAATTCAACTATATTCCATAAATCGAGATTCAACGAACGTAAGAAAACTCTCATTCGAGTTTTCCAATATGTGTAGTCCGTCCCATTAAACATGGGAGGACGAATAAAAGAAAATCTCTCTTGAAAGTCGAAAAGAGTCATTTCTCTTAGGTGTTAAACCAAATGAGAAATAATGAGGCTATGATACCAATTGTTAGGAATGAGTCAGCACTAAGGGGGGTAGGGGTGTGGGGTGAATTAGTACAGCGATAAAAACGTTGGTTTGAAAATTCTTCGTTCGATAAAAATCGATTTTGAAAATGTGCTTGACTTGAAAGCATATTTATTCATAAGCATAGTGAAAGCAAAGTAAGGAGAAAGTTTACTATGAAAGTAAATTACTCAAAATAAATGCAAACTAGATTTTATAGTGGTTCGGTCATCGTGACCTACATCCATGTTAGGACTCTAGCTAGGAGAGTCCTAATTGACATGGACATTGTTAGGACTCTAGCTAGGAGAGTAATAATTGAGAAGGGCATTTATATAAAACCTACCTAAGTCGACCCCTATTAAAGAGGTGAAGAGGTCGGCTAGGGTTTGGAGGTTATTTCTTAGAGAAGAATTAGGAGTTGTAAATGAATAGATGTCTTGAGTAGGAGTCCTATTAGGAATCTTAAGTAGGAGTCATAATTGAGTAGGAGTCTTGAGTAGGAGTCCTATTAAGAGTTAGGGTTTAGAAACCCTATAAATAGCCATGTATTAATCCTCTTTCAATAAGCAATAGATGAATCTTTTCTGTAGCCTTTGAGTAGCAACTTGGAGGAAGAAACCCCTATAGAGGTCCAAGGAGGTCGATCCCCTAAAGAGATCAATCCCAAGTTTAGAATTTGTAAGGATTCTAATACCTGGTATCAGAGCAGTGTTTTTGATATCTCACTGCCCTTCCATAGCCATCCATCAACCCTCCATAGCCGCCCAAAGCAATTCCCATAATTTCTTAAAAATTCATCGCCAAATTCCACCGTCATCTCCACCACCGTGGATCATCCTTTGATCTCCCTGTGAATTGCAATAGATTCTAGTTTCCTACCTTACTGCTACTACAATTAGTTATCCTTATTCGAAAATCCAAAAAAAAATGTTCCTATATTGCTGTATAAACTTTTCGTCATAAAGTTTTCGTCTCTACGGCAAAAGATACATTGTAGAATTCCAGCCACATAGCACAATCTATTTGATCTTGCTTCTGCATTTTTTCTATCCAAATTTTTACCAAATTTTTATGACAGCTTTAATACTTCCTAATAGCAGATTTTCCTTTTGATTTGTTAAAAAATTCTCAATATAAACCATTGATCTTTTATGTCTAATCTGCTATACATGAAAATCTGTACTGTAAAATTTCAACCGCATAGCACTGTTTATTTGATCATGATACTATATTTTTCCGATCCAAATCTTTATGAAATTTTTATGATAGCTTTGACACTTCCTAACAGTAGATTTTCCTTTGATTTTGTCAAAAAATTCTTAATATAAACTACTGAGTTTTTATATCCAATTTGCTACACTTGAAAATCTGTGCTGTAGAAATTTTCAACCGCATATTGTTGCCTTAACTCATCTATTTGCAATCTTTTTAGAATGAAATTTCTTATACACTTCATAGATTATCTTGGCTTCCATCTAAGATTGATCTATTGAGTAATTCATTTCTAAAAATGATTTTGTGTTGCTGTAAATTTTCATTGTAAGCCACTGAAATTTTTCGACGAGAATTCTACTATAGCAACTTGCACCAATTTCCTTGCTGTTACTGCCAAAATTTTCTTGGTTAAATTGGACATCCTTGCTGTCATATAAACTGAGATATTGTTGTCAAGTTTTTGGTGAAAATTTCATCAAGAAACCGTTGTTTCTTCAATGACAATTCTGCTCTTACAAGATAACACAATTCTGCAGCAAACTTCCACTGATTTTTATCAAACCTTTGCTACCATCTACCACAGATCTAAAACATTCATCCATAGCCCTAAAACTCCACCAAACCACACCCTCAAACTGCACCCAAAACAGCCACAAAATAAGCCTAAACCGCAGCCTAAATCCACCAATCCACCAACCCCTTCGACCATCACTTATCTCAACCTATACATGCCTTTAACCCGATAATAAAAGAGAGATCTTAACATTACAGATTTGGAGGCATATACTATGACATCTGAGGAGGTAATCAATACTAAATTCAAAGCCTTCGTGGCATGAATGGAGGATATGATTCGGACTCTCTTTACCGAACTTAGTTTGGGCCGACCACCAAGCCCGAAGAAATCACATCAAGGAGAGAGCTCTAACCAATCACATCATGCCCAAAGAGATGACTTCCAAAAGAGGGGAGGCTCTATGACCAACCCCAACTATCCACACATAAGAGTGGACTTCCCTAGATGGGAAAAAGGAAACCCGATTGGTTGGATCTTGCGGGCGGAGCGATATTTTTGGTACCACAAAACTACAGACGTATCTATGGTGGAAATTGTGGCTATATATCTTGAAGGGGATGCCATACAGTAGTTTGACTAGTTTGAACACACTCATGGAGTCCTTTCATGGTGAAAATTCAAAGAAGGACTACTGATCCACTTCGGACCAACCGATTACGAGAACATTGACGGACAACTAGCAAAGAATCAAATCCGTTTCTCATTAAAAATTCACAATAGTAAAATCCTTGAGAGATGCATTTGTCAATAAATTCCATGAGTGAAGAGACTAAGTGTATCAAAAATCATGAAAGCTCCATTCATGAAATATATTAAGAGAAAGATCGAGCGTAAAAGAAATACAACAAACTCATGCATTCAAACAATTTAATATCCCTAACTCCCTTCTAATGAAATCAAATTATTCTTTAATTAAAGGTTTTGCAAAGATATCGTACAATTGATGTTTCATATCAGTGAATTCTAAGATTACATCATGATTATTAACATAATCTCGTATAAAATGATGCCTAATGTCAATATGTTTAGTTCTAGAGTGTTGAATAGAATTTTTTGTTAAACATAATACACTTGTGTTATCACATTTTATAGGTATATTCTTAAGATAAATTCTATAATCTTCTAATATATTTTTCATCCATACGACTTGTGCACAATATGCACTAGCCGCTATGTATTCGACTTCGGTCATAGAGAGTGCAACCGAGTTTTGTTTCTTGGAAGTGTTGAATCTCGGATTTTGATGATGAAGCCAATTATCATTTGGTTATCTAATTCATATGTTGAGATAAGTGTGCAGGATTTACTATGATAGCAGTAAGACATGCAGCAGGTGTTCAGCCGGAGTCAAGACCAAGATCACATTGGGGGTTCAAGAGTTCGTTAGAAGTCCGGACGGTCGTCGGAGTTTCTGAGGGAACAATTCGAGAAATCCAAGAGCTTGCCAAAGAAACTCATCGGAACTCGCCAAGAGAATCGTCACAAGTCCAGGAGTTTGCCGGAAGTCCACCGGAGCATCGTCGAGGGTTCGTCGGATGTTCGCCGGAAGAAGCGATTGACGCACCGAAACATGATCTGCAGTATTGATGTCTTAATTATCATAGTTAGCATGTAGATAAAGTTAGGATTAGGAGGTGATCCCATTAACTTAATTTGGGGCCAATTGGGCCCTTGGCAGACCCAAATTGGGCCGAATGGATCAGCCCATTCGGACCCAGAATTCCTGGCCGGCGGTGCCACTGCTAGGGCCGACGGTGGCACTACCCAGGAGACTAGGTCTCCCAAGAGTTTTGGGCGATAGTACTGCCCCTATCAGGTGGTGGTACCGCCGGTAGTTATTACTATCAGTAGTGGTACTATCCCTATTAGGCGGTGGTACCGCTTGAGCTTGGTCTCCGAGCGATGTCAGGCGGTAGTACCGCCCAGACTAAGCGGTAGTGTCGCTCAGTGAAAGATAGCAGGCAATAGTACCGCTTAGTTATGGCGGTGGTACCGCCAGGACCCTAGAAATCTGGGAATGGACACTTGTGAGCTCCGAATTCAAACTGATTTGGGCCTACATAAACCCCACCCTTTCCTACATGAAAAGGCACCGAAAGTTTACTTTTATTCTGAGTATTTAAGAGCTTAAAAGTGTTATAAAAGGCTAAAGTTCCTCTCCCTCTTTTCTTTCTAAGTCTTGATCATTCAAGAGAGGAGTGAAAAATTGTAAGGGTTATCTCCTAAGCCCGTCAAAAGGAGAAAAGCTGTAAAAGGGTGGTTGGCCTTCGCCTATTGAAGGAAGGCCTCTAGTGGACGTCGGTGACCTCGTCGGAGGAGGAAGCCAAAAGCGGATGTAGGTCAAGATTGACCGAATCACTCTAAATCTCGGTTTGCATTTACATTATGCTCTTTATCTTAACTACAAATTGCCTCTGTTGCTTTACATCAACTATACTTTCGTTTGCTCTTAAGTTAAAGATCTTTCCGAAATAGTTTTTGTACGAAGTCTTTTTGAACCGACGAAAGTTTTCTGCTGCACTAATTCACCCCCCCCCCCCCCCCCCCCCTCTTAGTGCTCTTGATCCTAACAAGAAGATTAAGAGACAAGTGTATGGCCTAAGAATTGACATATTCTGGATGTGCTTTTTCTATCTATTCTACATCCAACAAAATCCGCATCAGCATAAGCAATTAATTCAAAGTTTTCAAATTTTGGATACCATAATCCTAGATTAGAGGTTCCTTTATGATATCTAAGAATTCTTTTGATTGCTTTAAGATAAGATAGCTTAGGATTAGATTGAAACCTAGCACAAAGTCCTATGCTAGATATATTGTCCGATCTAGTTGCGGTGAGGTATAGTAAACTACATATCATACCCCTATAACTTTTTTGATCAAAGCTTTCTCCACTTTCGTCAATGTCTAACTTAGTAGAGGTACTCATAGGAGTATTGATAGCCTTTGAACTATCAATATTAAACCGTTTTAGCAAGTCTAATGCATATTTTGTTTGACTCAGAAAAATACCATTACAAGTTGTTTGATTTGTAAGCCTAAAAAGAAAGTTAGTTCACCCATTAAGCTCATTTCAAACTCTTGGCTCATACTCTTAGCAAATGATTCACATAACGATTCATTTGTAGAACTAAAAATAATCTCATCTACATAAATTTGAACAACAAAAAAATTTTTAAAATTTTTAATAAACAATGTAGTATCAACCTTGCATTTAGAGAAGTTATTTTGGATAAAAAATGAGCTAAGTCTCATACCAAGCCCTTGGGGCTTGTTTCAATCCATAGAGAGCTTTAGTTAATTTAAACACATGATTAGAAAAATTATTATTCTCAAATCTGGGAGATTGTTCAATATAAACTTCTTTGGAAATAAAGCCATTAAGAAAGGCACTTTTAACATCCATTTAAAATAAACTAAAATTATTACTACTAGCATAGGCAAGGAGCATTCTTATGGCTTCTAATCGTATCATAAGAGTGAAGGTTTCTTCATAATCGATACATTCTTCATGGTTGAAACCCTTGGCCACTAATCTAGCCTTATTTATAACCACGATAGCAAAATCATCTTGCTTGTTTCTAAAGACCCATTTAGTACCAATAACTAAATGGTCATTTGGCCTCGAAATAAGCTTCCACACCTCATTTTTCTCAAATTGATTCAACTCTTCTTGCATTGTGATAACTCATGAATCATTTTTCAATGCCTCATCAATGTATTGAGGTTCAATTTGAGAAAGAAAAACGGCATTGGCATAAAAATTTTAAAAATTTTTAAGAGAAGAACGAGTTTGAACCCCTTTTGATATGTCTCCTATAATTAACTCCTTAGGATGAGCATCTACGTAATTCCATTCCTTGGGTAAGGATGTTAGTTGAAGGAGATGCATCCAAGTTGCTAGTTGAAGGAGAAAGTTCATTTAAATTCAAAGCAACAAAATTAAGATCATCATCAAACTTATTTTTCTTAAATTTGTAAACTTCATTAAAGACAACATGAATAGATTCTTCTATAACCAAAGTTCTTTTGTTAAAAATACGAAAGGCTTTAGAAATAGAAGAATAGCCAAGAAAAATCCCTTGATCAGATTTTGCATCAAACTTTCCTAAGGCATCTTTTTCATTCAAGATAAAATATTTACAACTAAAAATTTTAAAATATGAAAGGTTGGGTTTTTTGTTGTTCCATAATTCATAAGGAGTTTTGGAAAGTAATAATCTTACTAAAACCCTATTTATGACATAGCATGTCGTATTAACAGCTTCGGCCCAAAAATATTTGGGTAGGCTATGTTCGTTCAATATGGTTCTTGTCATTTCTTGTAAGTTTCTATTCTTTTCTTTCTACTACTCCATTTTGTTGAGGGTTTCTCGGAGTAAGACCATGACATGCTAGATTATTGGCTATTTTTCGGAGTAAAGAAATTATGGTTATATCCATTAGATTCACAAAAATTTTAGAAATCACAATTTTAAAATTTGCCACCATGATCACTTCGAATCGATGAAATCATAAAGCCTTTTTCATTTTGAACAAGTTTACAAAACTTTGAAAATACCTAAAGTAATCACTTTTGTGTGCCAAAAAGTATGTCCAAGTGTATCTACTATAATCGTCCATAATTACAAAGGCGTATTTATTACCTCTTAAGTATGATGTATCAATTGGTCCAAACAAATCCAAATGGATCAATTGCAATAATTTAAAAGTGCTGATTTGATTCTTTAGTTTGAAACTACTTTTTATTTGTTTTCCTAGTTGACATGCATCACACACATTATCTTTAATAAACTTAATGTGAGGGATACCTCTTACAAGTTCTTTAGATGAGATTTGAGAGATTAGTTTCATGCTAGTATGACCTAATCTCCTATGACAAAGCCAAGCATCATCATTCAAAACCGAAAAAGATATTTCATTACAAAGATCATCAATATCAATAGTGCAGTATTTTTGTATAGTGTTTCAATAATGCAAGTATTGGATTCAAATCTAATGATATATCCTTTACCACACAATTAACTAATGCTCAAAAGATTATACTTTAAGCTATCAACCAACAACACATCTTCAATCAAAAAGTTGGATTTGTTACCTATGGTTCATTTGCCAATGATTTTACCCTTGTTGTTGTCTCCGAATGTGACAAACCCTTCATCTAGGCTAGTGAGCTTAGAGAATTGAGATGGATCTCTAGTCATGTGCCTTTAGCATCCACTATCAAGGTACCATCTCTTGCTCCTAGCTTGTGATGGTAAATATTTCTACAAAAAAGGATGATTTTTAGGTACCCATTTGACCTTGGGTGCCTCAAAAATCGATCTACATAACTTATCATGTTGTATTGAGTCATTTGAGGTTCCTTTAGGAACCCAAATCAATTTATGTGGACTATATCTCTTAAGTAGATATTTGTACGCAATATGTCCAAATTTGTAACAAAAGTTACATTTATTTTAGGGTGAAACATGCAAGGTAGGGCCATTAACAAAGGTGGTTAGATTTTGGTGAGAGCTACTCACAAATCTGTTAGGATCGGGGGTCGGCACTAAGAGAGGGGGTGAATTCATGCAGCGGATAAAAACGTCTGTTTCGAAAAATCTTTCATACGATGAAACCATTTCTGACGAAAAACTGATTTCGGAAACTTATCTTGAAAGTGTACATAATGAATTGAAGGCAGTAAGCTATTAAAGAGTTTGCAGTAAAGATAAATTGCTCAAAGTAAAATGTAAACCGAGATTTAAGAGTGGTTCGGTCAACGTGACCTATATCCACTATCGGCTTCCTTCTCCAATGAGGTCACCAGCGTCCACTAGAGGCCTTCCTTCAATAGGCAAAGGCCAACCACCCTTTTATAGCTTTTCTCTTTTTGTCGGGCTTAGGAGACAACCCTTACAAGCACTCACTCCCCTCTCTTAAATAGAATTCTAACACTTAGACTTGGAGGAGGGAATTTCTAAAGAGATTGCAGCAGCTTTTCTTTACTTTTAGACTCTCTGTGCTTGTGTGCTTTAACTAGGGATGAGAGGGGTATTTATAGGCTTCAAGTTGATTCAAACTTAGAGCCTAAAACTTTTCCATCCCGGGTTCCCCGGACACGGGCGGTACCACTGCCCAGTGTCAGTCGACACTAACACTGTCCTGGGCGGTACCACCGCCTGGGAGGCAGTGCTGGGCGATACCACTGCCTAGACTGGCGGTACCATCGCCTGACACAGTCTCGAAGACTATGCCACGACGATGAGACTTCTTGGGGCACTGTTTGGGCTTCTTATTGGGCCCAACACAGTTCTTACATGGGCCTAGCTGGCCCCTAATTAGGTTGGCCCAAATCCAAGCCCAATTACATGCTAACTATGAAATCTTAAGATATTTGCTAAGCTAAACAAGTCCTTATGTCTATTCTTCCGACGATCTTCCAGCGTACTTATAACGATCTCTCGGTAATGTTCCGCAGACTCTCGACAAGCTCCCAGACTTCACGACGATCTTCTTGGTGAGTTCCGATGAGCTTCTCTGGCAAGCTTTGAGACTTCTCGACTGGTTCCACCAAAACTTCCGATGAACTTTCGGACTTCCAATGAACTCTTGAACTCCCAACAAAGTCGCGTTCTTGACTCCGGGACTTCATTTTACTTCATGCCTTGCTATCATAGTTAATCCTGCACATGTAAAACATACTTTGATCTAGACTATTAATACTAAGTATTAATCAAGTTGTCCGGCATGTCATTGGTCCCTAGACACTTCGTCCGATTCTTTGGCACATCGTCCTCTCTTGCGGCCTATTTCCCAATCGGCTAGTTGACTCCGCAACTCCGATATCCTTAGTGCAATATCCACTCTTCTTGGTCTGATGTCCGAATCCACAGCCTGAAGCCTTCTGTCGATACGTCGACCGTTCCTCCGGCCCGACGTCTAATCTTCTGACATGTTTTCCCCCGACACAACATGATTTTTCCTACTTTAATTGTCTCATCCTGATCGAAGTATCCTGTGTCACTCAAAACGCAGATTAAAATATAAACAACTATCAATTGGGATCATCATCAAAATATGAGATTCAATAAAATCTGATTCCGCCTCTTCAATGAACGTGACCCCTATTGGCTAGAATCATGTTCAAGGACTTACTACCAATTTCAAACTTTTCTAAGGTTTCTTTGAGTAACAAGTTTTCCTTTTTAAATATTTCTAATTCATCACATTTTGTGCAAGGAGCTAAACTATCATTGTGCTCAACTTTTAATTTATCAAAATCACTAATAAGAAAAGCATGCTAATTTTTTAATAGTTTATATTTTTTTATAAACTAATTTATAATCATCAAATAAATCATGAAAAGCACTTAGTAATTCATCAAAAGATAAATTTGCATCTAATGAACTGCTTACCTCATCTTCGATAGCCATTAGTGTATAGTGAGCACCTTGCTCTATGTTGGTTAGCTCCTCTTCTTCGGATGTACTTGAGTCATCCCAAATTGCTTTAAGAGTCTTCTTCTTCTTTGCTTAGGAACATTCGCTTTTGAAATATCTCGGTTTCTTACATTCGTAGCATATAACTTGTTCTTTCTTGAGTTCAAATTTATTTTTAGTGTCATTTTAAAATTTATTTCTTTTTATGAAATTTTTAAACTTTCTTATCAAGAGTGCCAAGTCATCATCATAGTTCTCATCACTTAGAATTTTCTTTCAAGTGGTCTTCTTGAGTTCTTAGTGTTATATCCTTCCTGTTCTTTGGAAGGTTGTTCTCAAGCTTTTCATGAGCATTGCAAGTCATCTCATAGGTCATTAGTGATCCGATAAGTTCTTCGAGTGGAAAGTTGTTTAAATCCTTGGCCTCTTGAATGGCCATTACTTTAGGGTCCCAACTCTTTCGAAGGGATCTCAAGATTTTATTAACAAGTTCAAAGTTTAAAAAATATTTGCTAAGAGCTTTTAAACTATTGACGACATCTGTAACATGGGTGTATATGTCGATAATAGTCTCGTTTGGCTTCATCCGAAACAATTCATAAGTATGAACTAAAAGATTTATCTTTGACTCCTTTACTCTATTAGTACCTTTGTGAGTGATTTTGAGAATGTGCCAAATATCAAAAATCATTTCATAAATAGATACTCGATTGAACTCATTTTTTTCTAAAGAGCAAAACAAGGCATTCATAGCCTTAGCATTTAAAGTGAAAGTCTTCTTTTTCAACTCATTCCAATCGCTTATTGGAAGAGAAGACTTTTGAAAGCTATTTTCTACGAGGTTCCATAACTCAAAATCCATTGAAATTAGAAAAATCCTTATTCTAGTCTTCCAATCTATGTAATTTATCTTATTGAACATGGGTGGACATGTAATTGAATGATCCTCTTAGTTGTCTACAAATGCCATCTGCGAGGGTAGCAATAGTCACTACCCTTTCTCACTTTTGCGTCATCGATTTTGATTCCTAAAGCTTCTCCAAAACATAACACACACGGTTTAAAACTAATCTTTCGTACGAACAACCTGGCTCTGATACCATTGTTGGAAAATCTTGGGAGGTGACATCACATGCGTAGTAGAAGAACAGAAAACAAAATCCCCAATTCCCAAAGATATGTTTGTTGTCGTGCAAAGATTGGTGTGCAAAATTCGTGAAATAGAAAACCATATGTGAGATAGATTGTATTACCTAGGGAGATCGTATATCCCTGAATCCTTACAGATCTCTAGGAGAGGGTGAAGGAGGTCAAGCACTCTCCTCTCTAGTGGTGATCCACATAGTAGGGCAACGACGACGCTCCTTAAAACTCCAGTCCTACTCTGAGGTGGAGTAGGGGAGGAGAATAGGAGAGACAAACAAAAGGCTCTATCCTATGAACCATTAATTCCCTCATATTTATAGAGGTCCCCTATCAACTTAACCCTTATGGATCCTCCCATATTGGGTATTGGATCTCCATCCAATTACCCAAGCTTCTTAGATTAGTGGATCTCTATCCAATAATCTCTCATGGGCTCTTATTAGATCTCATCCATAAGATCCAATAATTCAGGGGCTTATTGGATATCCAATAAGATAGGGGTTCCGATGGATATCTCATATCTGAACCTCTACTTATTGCAATGCCTACCATATATGTGTGACCCTCTAGGCTCAATATCGAGTTGGTTGTGAGTCATACTTGTTAGAACTTTTTCTAGCTCAATGAATTATTATTTTCATAATAATTTACTCGACTTATCAACTATGGACGTACTAGGCCCCACTATGCGATAGTCCCCAAACAATACAGGGGAATCCAATCCATTAGACCTGTTTGTCCTCAGTTACCATGTACCTATAGTCCCTCATCCATCTAATATCCCAAAGACTATATACCGAGCATGGTACTGTCAGACCTATACGGTTTCTACTCGAGTCTCACTCTAATCAAATTCTCCCGGAGAACCCTTTCTCTCTCAATCCGAATGACCCTAGCTAGAGATTTGTTGGAGCAAGAATACATGGGATATTCCTTTTATGACACCAAGGGTGGATGATCCTCTATCGACACTTAATAGCCCTTGTAAAGTTGATTGCCACTCCCGATGACCGGTTGTGTTAGATTTGGGACATCCAAACCTATAAGTAAGATACTACTACTACTGACTCGATCACAAAGGCAGAGTATATAACTATAGCAAAGGCAGCAAAGGAGGGGGCTTGGATAAAGAAGTTCATCACAAATCTAGGAGTCATGTCAAGCAACAAGAAGTCAATTCCCTTATACTACAATAAGTATGGGGCGATTACTCAAATGAGAGAACTCGGGTCTCATCAGAAGTGTTATGAAGAGGTTCCAACTTATTAGAGAGATCGTGGCCCTCGAAGATATTGTAGTGTAAGAAGTTCCATCCAAAGGTAATATTGTATATCTACTAACAAAGTCATTGTCTTATATTATCTTTGAGCATCACAAGGGTCTGATGGGAATCCGACATATAGGTGATTGACTTTATGTCAAGTGAGAGATTTTCAGTCATAGGTGCCCTACAAGCCAATCACATGAGTGATGACACGTTTGACATGACACGTAGTCCTTTTGCTTATTATATTATAGTATTTTCTCACTTTATATTACTTATTACATATATATATTATGATATCCATGAATTTGTACAATAGGAATTGAATCGTGATGAGATCACAATAATAAGACCAATTCATCTTTAAATACACCCTAAATAATCCTGGTCATATGTTACTCAAGAGGGACATCGAGATAACCAGATCCATTAAGGTTAAGTTAATAGGAGGCCTCTATAAATAAGAGAGAACCAAAGGGCCATAGGCTAGGAGGCTTCTTGGTTGTCACCTCCTATTCTCCTCTCCCTTTCTCCTTCTTAAACAATAGGGGTGGAGATTTGGGTAGCGATTTGAGAAGCATCTTCAGAGCCCTGAAATGTGGATCACCGTTAGAGAGGAGGATGTTTAACCTCCTTCATCCTCTGCCATATATCTGTAAGAATTTAGGGATATACGATCTCCCTAGGTAACACAACTATCTCATACGTAGTTTTCAATTTTTCAGGTTTTTACGATCAATTTTTGTAGGATGATGAACACCTTTTGGAAAATTTGGGATTTTGGTTTTATGTTCTTCCATTTCGCATGTGATGTCACCCCCAAATTTTTCTATATAATAATTCACTCGACTCATGAACTATGGACGTACTAGGCCACTACGCCGTAGTCCCTAAATGTTACAGGGGAATCCAATCCTTTGGATCTATCTATCCTCAGTTATTATGTACCTCTAGTCTCTCATCCATCTAATATTCTAGAGACTGTATATCGGGCATGGTATTGTTAGTCTCATACAGTTTCTCCTCGAGTCTCACTCTAATCAGATTTTTCCGGAGAACTCTTTCTCTCTCAATCCAAAGAGTAGAGTACACATACAAGATATCCTTAGTGTCTCAAGTCTAAGGACCAAGTATACCACGAGGACAATGGAATCGTTATCTGATAATGAGGTCTCATCGACTATCCAGCATTCCATGAGCGAATCAATCGGTAAACTTATTCTCCAATAAGTACCTGCACTTCTAGTGTCCAAACACAAGTAGCTATAAGACCAGCCACCTCCATCATATGGACGAGTATACAACATACTAGTTTATCCGATTATCTCAATGTCCCTCTCGAGTAACCTATGACTAGGATTATTTAGGGTATATGTTTAAAGGTGAATCAATCTTATTATCATGATCTTATCATGATCTGATTCTCATTGCACAGATCCATGGACATCACAATATATTTATGCATCAAGCAATATAAAGTGAGAAAATGTCATAATAATAATAAGCAAAAAGATTGTGTGTCATGTCATACATGTCATCACTTGCGTGATTGGCTTCCAGGGCACCTATGACTAGTACCACCGCCTGACCTAACTATGGGTCACTAAATGGGCCTTCTAATGGGCCTAACTCAGCCCTAGAATAGGCCCAATGGACCCCTAATTAAGTTAGTAAGATTACACCTAAAACTAACTCAATTTAAGACCTAACTACGATGCTGAAGACCTAAACGATTATAGGACAAGAAATATATATTGTTCGACATGTCATTGATTCATTTGAACTCCCGACATGTCGTCCGAACCTTCGGTGTATCGTCCGATCCATTAGCATGTTGACTTATGTAATATCTTATATTTGCGCAATGTTCAATTTTTTCGGCTCGATGCTCGATCTCTAACTCTGGCCTAACTTTTGATTCTTCTACTTCAATTGTTTTATCTTTTCATGATTGAAGTTGGTCCTACATCATTTTTCTCAAAACGCAAATTAGATCGTAAACTCATCAATTGATTTCATCATCAAAATCCAAGATTCAACAATATATATATATATATATATATATGCTCAAGGTATAGGAGATAAAATATATATATATATATATATATATATATATATATATATATATATATATATGCTCAAGGTATATATATATATATATATATATATATATATATATATATATATATATATATATATATATGCTCAAGGGCTCAAGGTATAGGAGATAAAATAATTAGCATTATAAGGATACAAAAATAAAAATTTGAATGTCATTAATTTAAATAAAGATATTAGTTTAAATTTGAATGATAAAAGATTCATGTGGTCAATTATTTAATCTCATATTTTGATAATGAAACTAATTAATAAGTATTTATGATTTAATCTATGTTTTGAGTGACGTAGGAAGCTTCGATCAGGATGAGATAATTAAAGTAGGAAGAATCATGTTGGGTCGGTGGAATATATCGGAAGATTGGATGTCGCGTCGGAGGATCGATCGACTTATCGACAGAAGGCTTTGGGCAATGGTTTTAGTGCTAGTCATAAGTGCCCAGCAAGCCAATCACGTGAGTGATGGCACGTGTGACTTGATACAGAATCTTTTTGCTTATTATATTTTGGCGTATATCACTTTATAACTATTGCATAAATGCATATATATTGTGATGTCCTTGGATTTGTGCAATGGGAATCGGATCGTGATGAGATCACGATAATGAGATCGATTCACCTTTAAACACATATCCTAAATAATCCCGGTCATAGGTTACTCGAGAGGGACATCGTGATAACCGGATAGACTGGTGTGCTGTATACCCGTCCATATGATGGATGCAGCTGGTCTCATAGCTACTCGTGTAGGGACACTAGGGATACAGTACAGGTGCTCATTGGAGAATGAGTTCACTGATTGATCCGCTTACGGAATGCTGGATGGTTGATGATGCCTTATTGTCAGACAACGATTCCGTAGTCCTAGTGGTGTATCTGGTTCTTAGACTTGAGACACCAAGGATGTCCTGTATGAGTGCTCCACTCTTTGATACCAGACTTATAGGTTTGGTTGTTCCCAGATCTAGTACAGCTGGTCATTGGGAGTGGTAGTCGACCTTACGAGGGCTATTGAGTGTCGATAGAGGATCATCCACTCTCGGTATCATGAGAGGAATATCCCATGTGTTCTTGCTCAGACAAATCCCTGGCCAGGGTCATTCGGGTTGAGAGAGAAAGAGTTCTCCGGGAGAATCCGATTAGAGCGAGACTCGAGTAGAAACCGTATGGGTCTGACAGCACCATGCTCGATATACGGTCTCTGGGATATTAGATGGATGAGGGACTATAGGTACATGGTAACTGAGGACAGACAGGTCCAATGGATTGGATTCCCCTGTATCGTCTGGGGACTACGGCGTAGTGGCCTAGTACTTCCGTAGTCGATGAGTCGAGTGAATTATTACAGAGATAATAATTCACTGAGTTAGAAGGAGTTCTGACAGGTATGACTCACGGCCAGCTCGATATTGGGCCTAGAGGGTCACACACATATGGTAGGCATTGCGATGAGTAGAGGTTCGGATATGAGATATCCGACGGAGCCCTTGTCTTATTGGATGCAGATCCAATACCCACTAGGGAAAGGACCCATTAGGGTTTTGACACGGGATCTCTATAAATAGGAGGGATTCACAGCCTCATAGGCTAGAGTCTTTGCTTGCCCTTCCTATTCTCCTCTCCCTCTCCACCTCAGAGTAGGCCTGGAGTTTTGAGGAGCGTCATCGCAACCCTGCTGTGTGGATCACCGCTAGAGAGGAGGACGCTTGACCTCCTTCACCCTCTCCTAAGGATCTGCAAGGAAACAGGGATATACGATCTCCCTAGGTAACACAATCTCTATACGCAGTTTTGTGTTTTTGCGGATTTTGCGCACCAATCTTCGCACGACGATGAACATCTTTTTGGGAATCGGGGATTTTTGTTTTCTTGTTCTTCCGCTGCGCATATGATGCCGCCCCCCTATGATTTCCCAACAGTGGTATCAGAGCCAGGTTGTTCGTGCGAATGTTTGGTTTTGAACTGCGTGTGTTGTGTTTAGGAAGAATTTTGACGTCAAAATCGTTGACGCAAAAGCGAGGAAGGGCAGCAACAGTTGCTGCCCTCGATCTGCATGCCTGCAGCCACCTGCAGCGGCAGCCGCAGCCGCAGCCAGGCAGCACAGCGCCGGCGCATGCGCAAGCGCTGTGCTTGCAGCAGCCGGCCGGCGGTCTGCTTGCAGCAGGCTTGCGGCCGGCGGGGCTGGCAGCCCGCGGGTAGAGGCGCCTGCGGCCGCTGAGCCCGCGGGTAGAGGCGCCGCGGGGCAGCAGCGCGGGCTGAGGCACCGCAGGGCAGCGGCGCCTGTGGCCGCTGCTCCCACGGGCAAAAACCCCGCAGGGGCGGCCGCCAGCGAGGCAGCACCGCCTGCGGGCGCTGCCTCGCCGGCAGAACTGCCCGCGGAGGTGGCGACGCCTGCGGGGGCGCCCACCTGCAGCGGCAGCGCCGCCAGCGGGCGTGCCGCCCGCAGGCGAGGGCAGCGCCCCGCCCCTCGCCGCTCAGGTCGCCGCCAGCAGGGTGGCGGCGGCAACGGCAGCAGCAAAGGGCAGTAGGATATTAGGGTTTTCTGGGCAAAAGACAGTTTTGCCCCTCGGAATTTGAGAAATTCCAGATTCTGTCTTTTGTCCAAATTACGAAAATACCCTTAGGAATTGAGAAATTCCCTATATATCCCTGATTTCAGAAAATATTAATTAATTAAAAGGTTTAGTTGATTAT
Organism: Musa acuminata AAA Group; assembly: GCF_036884655.1. Classification (NCBI taxonomy): domain Eukaryota; kingdom Viridiplantae; phylum Streptophyta; class Magnoliopsida; order Zingiberales; family Musaceae; genus Musa; species Musa acuminata. The sequence continues at coordinate 14,789,275 of NC_088340.1, forward strand.
TATTTTTATTATTATCTAGTAGTCCTACATGATGATGATTATTTATACATGTGATGTATGATGAGTGGACGGATGATCATGGATCGTGTGATGTGTGTACTTGTGATTATTATTATTGAGGTCTGCGAACCTCCATTATATTTCTCATTTATTGTCGGGCCTGCGTGCCTATGATTAAGTTATAATCACATGAGGAGGCGCAGCGGGAGCGTGGAAGCCATAGCGGGACCCACGAGACGGACGATCGTGATGCATGGAGATGCATCAAGATGTCGACGGAACCAACGAGGACGAGATGGACGATCACAAGGCATGAAGATGCACCGTTGCACACATAGATCTTGATGTGAGTGATTAGGCCTACTGGCTCGGGCCTAATCATATTAGGTTGTGGTCCATGATCATCTGGTGTGATTGCTTATACACATACTAGATATGTATATATATTTGCATGCGATGTAGATATATATTAAATATGTATATGTGTGACATGTCATATTAGGAGACCAAATCATAGAAACATCTCTCGATAATATTAAGTCGGTAAACGTGAGGCAATTAGATTGACCCACGTGGCCTTCCATCGTTATGAGTAGGAACCGAATCCCGGTGTAGGTTGAGTTGGTCGAGTCCCTCGAGACTCACCTATATCGCGATTCGCTATCTTGCTTACGACATAGAGATGTCACCGGTGACCTGAGGGCATGATATGCTTGGTCGAGTCCCTCGAGGGTATATCATCAAATCAGACTCATCTTGTAACGAAGGTGTTGACTTAACCGAGCATCATGGTTGGTCGAGTCCCTCGAGGCCATGGTGATTCGGAGGCCGAACAAGACGGGAATCACAAGGAGTTGTGATCGGCAAGAGTTGTCTACCTTTTAGGCTTAGTGTGATTGGTCGAGTCCCTCGAGGTTACACTAAGACGCTGATTGGATCCTGATCCCCACTAGAAGTCTGCCGGAGACTTCCGTTTCACGTGCTGAGGGTGTCGCGTGACTCGTTAGTAAAATAGTGGGAGCATATTAAGATAGAAGTCCATATCTTGATAGTTTATTTCTTACAAAATCTGCATGTTATTCATTTTTGCTACATCTTTATTTTCAGAAAATGTCGCTTTCAAATCCCTTACGTGGCATACTTGATGTCAACCGCCTCACTGGTCCAAATTATACGGATTGGCTCCGTAACTTGAGAATTGTTCTCATAGCGGAGAAAATCGTGTACGTCCTTGATACAGTGATGCCTACGCCCGAAGAAGGGGCAAGCGAGGATGAGATCGCTCGCTACGTGAAGTACATTGATGACTCCACTCTTGCTCAGTGCTATATGTTGGGCTCTATGACTCCAGAGTTACAGAGACAACATGAAAAGATGGATGCCAGATCCATTCTCCTACATGTCCGTAAATTGTTTGAGGAACAGGGAAGGACTCAACGATATGAGATATCCAAGAGCCTTTTCCGCGCTAGGATGACTAAGGGGACACCGGTTCAGAACCATGTCCTAAAGATGATTGAGTGGATAGAGAAACTCACAGGTCTAGGAATGGTCCTAGAGGATAACTTGTGTGTGGACATTGTGCTTCAGTCCCTACCAGATTCCTTTTCACAGTTCATAATGAATTTTAATATGAACAAGCTTGAGGTGACTCTCCCAGAGCTCCTCAATATGTTGAGGGAGGCAGAGAGTACTATTAAGAAAGAGAAGCCAGTTCTCTACACTGGTGAGACCAGAAAGAAAAGGAAAGCAGAAAGGTCCCTTAAGAAGGGAAAGGGCAAGGGCAAACAAGGTAAAGCAAAGGTTGCTAAGAAAGACCCAGCAAAGGACAAAGGTCAGTGCTTCCACTGTGGTAAAGACGGGCAATGGAAGAGAAACTGCAAAGAGTACCTTGCAGAAAGGGCGAAACAAAAGCTTGATGAAGCTTTAGGTACATTCATGATCAATCTCCATTTGTCAGACTCTTATGATAACACATGGGTATTGGATACCGGTAGTGCTTATCATATATGCAATTCGTTGCAGGTTCTGATAAGGCCTAGGAGACTAGAGAGAGGCGAGATGGACCTCAAGATGGGTAATGGAGCAAAAGTTACTGTATTAGCTGTTGGCGAGGTCGCCCTACATCTGCCTAGTGGAGCTTTTATTGCATTAGATGCATGTTATTTTGTTCCTTCTATTATCAAAAACATTATCTCCATTTCATGTTTAACAATTAGTGGATATAAATTTGTTTTTGAGAACAATGGTTGTTCGATATTATTAGATGATAAGATCATCACGAAAGGAACATTGCATAATGGTTTATTTATGTTAGACACCACTCCACATATCATGAATATAAATGTGTCCAAAAGGAAACGAGATGAGTTGAACAATGCATACCTGTGGCATTGTAGGCTAGGTCACATCCATGAAAGAAGGATTCAAAAGTTGCTAAATGATGGATATCTAGATCCATTCGACTATGTGTCATATGCAACTTGTGAGCCTTGCATTCGTGGAAAACTGACCAACTCTCCATTTAGTGGAACTGGAGAGAGAGCCACTGAGTTGTTGGAACTCATACATAGTGATGTATGTGGACCCATGTCAACTCATGCCATTGGAGGTTACTCCTACTTCATTACATTTACTGATGATTTCTCAAGGTATGGATATGTGTACTTAATGAAGTACAAGTCCGAGGCCTTTGAGAAATTCAGAGAGTATAAGAATGAGGTGGAGAACCAGACTGGAAAGAGTATCAAAACTCTTCGATCAGATCGAGGAGGTGAGTACTTAAGTACAGAGTTTACTCACTTCCTCAAGGACCATGGGATATTATCCCAATGGACACCTCCTTATACACCTCAGCTCAATGGTGTCTCTGAAAGGAGAAATCGTACATTATTAGATATGGTACGGTCCATGATGAGTTTCGCTGACCTACCCATCTTATTCTAGGGATATGACCTAGAAACCGCAGCTTACCTTCTGAACAGAGTTCCAACTAAGTCGGTGGTGTCTACACCATATGAGATATGGAAAGGGAAGAAGCCTGATCTTAAAGTAGTTAAGATTTGGGGCTGCTCTGCCCATGTTAAAAGACACAACCCCGATAAGTTAGAATCAAGGACAGGGCGATGTAAATTTGTGGGATACCCCAAGGAAACTTGTGGGTATTACTTCTATCATCTCGAGGACCAAAAGGTCTTTGTAGCTAAGAGAGCAGTGTTCCTTGAGAAGGAACACATTCTTGACGGAGACAGTGGGAGAATGATAGAATTGAGCGAGGTTGGAGAACCAAGCTCAAGCACCACTCTACAGCCCGAGTCTGTTCAGGTATCTAATACACAAGTTTCAACTTTACGCAGGTCTGATAGAGTATCCCATCCTCCTGAGAGATATGTGGGACATATTATAGCAGAGGATGTAGAGGATATTGATCCTCAGACCTACGAGGAGGCTATTATGAGTATAGACTCCGGGAAGTGGAAAGAAGCCATGAATTCTGAGATGGATTCTATGTACTCCAATAAGGTTTGGAACCTAGTTGATGCACCCGAAGGTATTGTACCCATCGGTTGCAAGTGGATCTTTAAGAAAAAGATCGGAGTAGATGGAAAGATAGAGACCTATAAAGCAAGGCTAGTGGCTAAGGGGTATCGTCAAAGGCAAGGTGTTGACTACGACGAAACTTTCTCACCCGTAGCAATGCTAAAATCCATCAGAATTCTATTGGCTATTGCAGCACACTATGATTATGAGATCTGGCAGATGGATGTGAAAACCGCATTCCTCAACGGGAACCTGGAGGAGGAGGTGTATATGATGCAACCTGAGGGATTCGTGTCCAAGAACTGCCCAGATAAGGTGTGTAGGTTGCTTAGATCCATTTATGGACTAAAGCAAGCTTCCCGAAGTTGGAACATAAGATTTGATGAGGCAATAAGATCTTATGACTTCGTTAAGAACGAAGATGAGCCTTGTGTATACAGAAAGGTAAGTGGGAGCGCTATTAGCTTTTTGGTGTTATATGTGGATGACATCCTCATCATTGGGAATGACATAGGAATGCTATCCACAATAAAGGCTTGGTTATCTAGACACTTCTCCATGAAGGACTTAGGAGAAGCATCTTATATCTTGGGGATTAGAATCTATAGAGATAGATCCAAAAGGATGCTTGGCTTGTCCCAGTCCAGGTACATAGAAACTATTGTCAAAAGGTTTGGCATGGAAAATTCCAAAAGAGGTCTCATACCGATGAGACATGGGATATCGCTTTCTACGAGTATGTCCCCAAAGACTCCAGAAGAAAGGGCGAACATGGATATGATACCTTATGCCTCAGCAATAGGGTCTATCATGTATGCCATGCTATGTACTAGGCCTGATATAGCGCATGCTCTGAGTGTCACGAGCAGGTATCAGGCGGATCCAGGCTTGGAGCACTGGAAAGCAGTAAAGTGTATCCTTAAGTACTTAAGAAGGACTAAGGATCTTTTACTAGTATATGGAGGTAATAGCCTTAAGGTTGAAGGCTACACTGACTCAAGTTTTCAGTCTGATGTCGATGATAGCAAGTCGAATTCAGGGTATGTGTACACCTTGAATGGAGGAGCAGTGTGCTGGAAGAGTTCCAAGCAAGATACCACTGCTGACTCGACCACAGAGGCGGAGTACATTGCTGCATCAGATGCAGCAAAGGAGGGAGTCTGGTTGAAGAAGTTCATCACAGATTTGGGAGTCGTGCCGGATAGTGAGGAGCCGATTTCCCTATATTGCGACAACAACGGGGCAATTGCTCAAGCGAAGGAACCTAGGTCTCATCAGAAATCTAAGCATGTTCTGAGGAGGTTCCACCTTATCAGAGAGATCGTGACCCGAGGAGATGTAGCAATGGAAAGAGTTCCATCCGAAGATAACATTGCAGATCCACTAACAAAGCCATTGTCTCAGATTGTCTTTGAGCGTCACAGGGGTCTGATGGGGATCAGACACATAGGTGATTGGCTTTAGGTCAAGTGGGAGATTGCTAGTCATAAGTGCCCAGCAAGCCAATCACGTGAGTGATGGCACGTGTGACTTGATACAGAATCTTTTTGCTTATTATATTTTGGCGTATATCACTTTATAACTATTGCATAAATGCATATATATTGTGATGTCCTTGGATTTGTGCAATGGGAATCGGATCGTGATGAGATCACGATAATGAGATCGATTCACCTTTAAACACATATCCTAAATAATCCCGGTCATAGGTTACTCGAGAGGGACATCGTGATAACCGGATAGACTGGTGTGCTGTATACCCGTCCATATGATGGATGCAGCTGGTCTCATAGCTACTCGTGTAGGGACACTAGGGATACAGTACAGGTGCTCATTGGAGAATGAGTTCACTGATTGATCCGCTTACGGAATGCTGGATGGTTGATGATGCCTTATTGTCAGACAACGATTCCGTAGTCCTAGTGGTGTATCTGGTTCTTAGACTTGAGACACCAAGGATGTCCTGTATGAGTGCTCCACTCTTTGATACCAGACTTATAGGTTTGGCTGTTCCCAGATCTAGTACAGCTGGTCATTGGGAGTGGTAGTCGACCTTACGAGGGCTATTGAGTGTCGATAGAGGATCATCCACTCTCGGTATCATGAGAGGAATATCCCATGTGTTCTTGCTCAGACAAATCCCTGGCCAGGGTCATTCGGGTTGAGAGAGAAAGAGTTCTCCGGGAGAATCCGATTAGAGCGAGACTCGAGTAGAAACCGTATGGGTCTGACAGCACCATGCTCGATATACGGTCTCTGGGATATTAGATGGATGAGGGACTATAGGTACATGGTAACTGAGGACAGACAGGTCCAATGGATTGGATTCCCCTGTATCGTCTGGGGACTACGGCGTAGTGGCCTAGTACTTCCGTAGTCGATGAGTCGAGTGAATTATTACAGAGATAATAATTCACTGAGTTAGAAGGAGTTCTGACAGGTATGACTCACGGCCAGCTCGATATTGGGCCTAGAGGGTCACACACATATGGTAGGCATTGCGATGAGTAGAGGTTCGGATATGAGATATCCGACGGAGCCCTTGTCTTATTGGATGCAGATCCAATACCCACTAGGGAAAGGACCCATTAGGGTTTTGACACGGGATCTCTATAAATAGGAGGGATTCACAGCCTCATAGGCTAGAGTCTTTGCTTGCCCTTCCTATTCTCCTCTCCCTCTCCACCTCAGAGTAGGCCTGGAGTTTTGAGGAGCGTCATCGCAACCCTGCTGTGTGGATCACCGCTAGAGAGGAGGACGCTTGACCTCCTTCACCCTCTCCTAAGGATCTGCAAGGAAACAGGGATATACGATCTCCCTAGGTAACACAATCTCTATACGCAGTTTTGTGTTTTTGCGGATTTTGCGCACCAATCTTCGCACGACGATGAACATCTTTTTGGGAATCGGGGATTTTTGTTTTCTTGTTCTTCCGCTGCGCATATGATGCCGCCCCCCTATGATTTCCCAACATTTAGGCATCGAGCCAAGAAGAGCAGATATTGTGCCAAGGATATCGGAGTTGCGAAGATCAACTAGCCGATTGGATAATAGGCCGCAAGAGAGGACGATGCGTTGAAGAATTGGACGAAGCGTCGATGGACCAATGACATGCCGAACAATATTATTCATGCTTAGTAATAATTGTCAAGATCAAAGTGTATTTTATGTGTACAAGATTAACTATGATAGCAAGGTATAAAGCAAATTAAAGTCCCGGAGTTGAGAACAAGATTTCATTAGGAGTTCAAGAGTTCGTCAGAAGTCTGGACGTTCGTTGGAAGTTCTGCCAGAACCAACCGAGAAGTCCAGGAGCTTGCCAAAGAAGCTCATCGAAACTTGCCAAGAAGATCATCGTGAAGTCCAGGAGCTTACCAGGAGTCCGCTGGAACGTTGTCGAGAGATCATAAGATGTTCGCCGGAAGATCGTCGGAAGCTCACCGAAAGGAACCTAGACTTACGGACTTATTTAAATATCTTAAAATTTATAGTTAGCACATAATTGGGATTAGAATTAGGCTAACCTAGTTAGGAGATAGTTGGGCCCAGTTTGGGTTGTGTTGGGTCAAGAGAAAGGCCCAAACAGTGACCAAACAAGTGAAACCGTCGTGGCACAATCTCTGAGTCTATGTCAGGCGGTGGTACCACCAGTCTAGGCTGTGGTACCATCAAGACATAGTCTTTTAGGCAATGGTACCACCAGACTAGGTGGTGGTACTGCCCAGTATCAGACTGCAGGTGGTGGTACCACCCAGTGCAAGCGATGGTACCGCCCGTATCTTGAAATTTCAGGGGATTTAAAATTTGGGTCCATTTTTGAAACCATTTGGGGTCTATAAATACCTTAGCTATTCCTACATGGAGAAAAAATAAAAATAAACAAAAAACTTATGTTTCTAGAGTTACAAACCCTTATAAAGTATAGAGTCTCTCCTCCTAAAGTTTAGAGACCATTCTAAGGGAGAGTTATGAGGGAAGCTTTGTAAAAAGGGGTGTACAGGTTCTCTCGTAAGCCTATGAAAGAAGAATAGAGTTGTAAGGAGGATCGATAGTGGATGCTAGTGGCCTCGACGGAAGAGGAATCAGTGAAGTGGATGTAGGTCACGACGATCGAATCACTATAAAAATCTGGTTTGCATTTCTTTTAAGCAATTTACTTTAATTGCAAACTGCCTTCTTATCACTTGCTATACTCTTCCATATGCTTTTAATTTAAGCATCTTTACGAAATAGGTTTTATTGTATGAAAGATTTTCAAACCAAAGTGATTTTACTGCTGCACTAATTCACCCCCCCCCCACCCCCCTCTTAGTGCCAACTGATTCCTAATAGTTGGTATTAGAGCCTCGTAATTTCTTATTTGGTTTAACACCCAAGAAAAATGGCTCTTTTTGGCTTTCAAGAGAGTCACTCTCTCATTCATCCTTGTTAGAACCCTTGCAGATTCTAAACTTGGGGTTGATCTTTTTAGGGGATCGGCCTCCTTGGAACTCTATAGGGGTTCCTCCCTCCAAGTTGCTGCTCAAAAGCTACAGAAAATATTCATCTATTGCTTATGAAAAGAGGTGGAATACATGACTATTTATAGGGCTTCTAAACCCTAACTCCTAATAGGACTCTTACTTAAGACTCATACTTCTAACCAACTCATAATAGGACTCCTACTCAAGACTCATACTTAAGACTCATACTTCTAACCAACTCCTAATAGGACTCCTACTCAAGACTCCTATTCCTTTACAACTCCCTATTCTTCTCTAAGAAATAACCTCCTAACCCTAGCCAGCCTCTTCATCTCTTTAATAGGGGTCGGCTTAGGTAGGTTTTACATGAATGTCCCTCTCAATTAGGACTCTCCTAGCTAGAGTCCTAACAGACCCACCCTCTTCAAATCAGCCTTGTCCTCGAGGCTGATGATTCATGAATTTTGGGAATTTGATCTTCAAGTCGTCATAGTTCTTCCAAGTGGCATCTTCTGTTGGTAGGTTCACCCACTGTATTAGCACTTTAGTAGTGGGTCGTCGCCGTCGAGTCATGATCCGTCGATCAATAATGGCACTTGGCTGGGTCTGGAGTTCTCCTTGGATAGTTATATTTGGTGGGTGGCTTTGGGTTGTCTCCAAGCACCTATTTACAACTTTGGTCTGACCATCGATTTGTGGGTGATATGCCATACTCTTTTTCAATTTAATACCCTGCATATGGAATAACTTTGTCCAAAATCTGCTCGTGAAGATGCAAGTAGAATTTATCATAAGCACAATGCGTCCCTTATAGTGTAATTCTTTTGAGTCCCAATTGTAATGAGCCACGGAGCTTGGTGCTTCCTCCAATTTTTTTTTTATAATCTTATTAGTATCTGAATCTTCTTGCCATTCCATCTTAATATCCTCAAGGAAGTCGCTGGTCGGAAGTGAAACGGTTGAAACTTCAGCTTGCTCGGATAGTTGCGAAAGCGCATATGCAAGAACATTCTCTTTCCCCTTTTTTAAGTTATTTCATAATCAAATCCAAGAAGTTTTATTACCCATTTTTGCTGCTCAGGAGATGATATCTTTCGCTCCAAAAAGTACTTGAGGCTTTTATGGTTGGTTTTAATTTGAAATCGTCGACCAAACAAGTAGGGTCTCCACCTCGTTGCTGTGCGCACAATGGCGAGCATCTCCTTATCATATGTTGACTTATTTTGATGGGAGGAAGATAATGCCTTGCTAGTGTATGCGAGTGGTCGACCATCTTGCATGAGAATGGCTCCAATTCCGACTCTAGATGCGTCGGCCTCAATAATGAAGGGTCGGTTAAAATCTGGTAGTGTTAGCACCGGCGTCGTCGTCATGGCTGCCTTAAGTTTGTCAAAGGCAGCGGAGGCTCTGTCCGACCATTGGAAGACATCTTTTTTCAGTAAGGAAGTAAGTGGTGCACTGATCTCTCCATAGTTTTTCACGAACTTGCAGTAGTAGCCTGTTAAACCCAAAAAGCCATGTAGCAATTTTATGTTCCTTGGGGTCAGCCAGTTTTGCATTGCTCCAATTTTGAAGGGGTCTATTGCCACACCTTTCTTTGATATGATATGCCTAAGATATTCCACCTTCTTTTGAAGAAAGCAAAAATTCATAGTGGTTGTTTTGTATTCAAAAGGTGGTTTTCGGTATGTCTTCTTCGCATACTCGTATTTGATGATACCCGGATCGAAGGTCCAGCTTTGTGAAGATTTGTACTCCCTTTCATCTAGAAATCCATCTACTACTGGAATAGGGTATTTATCCTTGATGGTTATGCCATTGAGAGCTCGGTAATCAACACATAATCGCCTTATTCCGTCCTTCTTGCGTACAAGTAGCACCGGTGAAGAGTAGAGGTTGCAACTTGGCCGAATAACTCTTGTTTCAAGCATCTCTTTTACAATCCGTTCTATTTCATCCTTCTGGAGATGTGGATATTGATATGGCTAAGCATTTGCTGAAGATTTGCCTGGAAGGATCATTATACAATGATCATGCCGACGGGTAAGAGGTAGGTTGCACGGTTCGTCAAATATATTTGAAAATTCAGCAAGCAAAGGAAGTAGATTTGGATCTTCAAATTCTGTTGGCTCTCCCTTAGTTTGCTGCTCAAGTTGTACCAAAAAGCCATTGTATGCTTTATGCAAAACCTTCTCCATTTGTTGTGTGCAAATCATTGCTATGTCGCCCCCACGTTTCCCGTGCAATGTCACATGTTTCTTCTTACTGTAAAATTTCATAATTAGTTTCATAAAATTCTAGGAAATATCACCTAATGTCGTCAACCATTTAATTCTGAGCATGGCCTCATGATTGTTAAGAGGGAGAAGGAAGAAATCTACAATTATCTCTTGGTCCTACAACAATAGTTTCTCCTACGGGCGCCTACGATCACAATTCAAAATCCGTCCGTCGGTGACCTTAACATCAAACCTGCAGCGATTCTCGATAGGTAATGCTATCTGAACAGTAAGCTTACTATTTAGGAAGTTAGTAGTACTGCCCGTGCCGATGAGAACAGTGATTGGTTGTTGTTTGAGAAGGCCTCCAACTTTCATCGTTTGTGGGTTTGAGTAGCCGGCTAGTGCGTGTACTGTAACGTTAGTTGGTTGTGGCTCTTCTTCCGCATCTTATTTATATTTAAGGTTCTCTTCTGAATGTTTAATGACCTCTTCTTTTATTGGTTCAATCATAAGAAGTCTCCCTTTCATCATTTGCGGGTTTGAGTAGCCAGCTAGTGTGTGTACTGTAACGTCAGTCGGTTGTGGCTCTTCTTCCGCATCTTCTTTATTATGTTTAAGGTTCTCTTTTGAATGCTCAATGACCTCTTCTTCTACTGGTTCAATCAAAAGAAGTCTCCCTTTTCTACAGCAATGCTTGTAACTCCACGGCTCGTCGCAATGCCAACATAACCACTTCGCAGATTGCTCCCGAAGCTCTTCTCTTGTCAACTTCTTTGGTGCAGGGACTCGATCGACAGTAGGGGGGGCTAAGGGCTTCAATATTACTAGTTGAAGAGCGACCCTAGTCTTTTGAGCTTCATGGTTCAATTGCTCCTCTTGATGTCGTGCGAAAGAGATGGCTGCCATAAGTGTATATGGTTGTCGCGCTTTAACTTCTCCTCGGATCTCCGGCTTCAAGCCCTCAATGAAGGTCCTCAATAGCTATTTTTGAGATCAATCATGAGTTTGATTAGATAACCTTTTAAACCTGGTTTGGTACTCCTGAATGGTAGAGGTTTGTCGGATCTTTGCTAGTTGTCCGTCAATATTCTCGTAATCGGTTGGTCTGAAGCGGATCAGCAATCCTTCTTTGAATTGTCACCATGAAAGGACTCCATAAGTATGTTCAAACCAGTCAAACCACTATATAGCATCCCCTTCAAGATATATAGCTACAATTTTCACCATAGATGCATCCGCGATTTTATGGTACCGAAAATATCGTTCCGCACGCGAGATCCAACCAATCGGGTCTCCTTCTTCCCATATAGGGAAGGCCACTCTCATGTATGGATAGTTGGGGTTGGTCATAGAGCTTCCCCTCTCTTGGAAGTCATATCTTTGGGCTTGGTGCGATTGGGCAAAGCTCTCTCCTTGATGTGATTTCTTCGGGCTTAGTGGTCGGCCCAATCTGAGTTCGGTAAAGAGCGTCCGAATCTTATCCTCCATTCGCGCCTCAAAGGCTTCAAATTTAGCATTGATTACCTCCTCAGATGCCATAGTATATGCCACCAAATCTGTAATGTTAAGATCTCTCTTTTGTTGTCGGGTTAAAGACATGTATTGGTTGAGAGAGGTGATGGTCGAAAGGGTTGATAGATTGGTGGATGTAGGCTATGGTCTAGGCTTGTTTTGTGGCTATTTTGGGTGCAGTTTAAGGGTATAGTTTGGTGAAGTTTTAGGGCTATAGATGAAATTTTTGGATCTGTGGTAGATGGTAGCAAAGGTTTGATAGAAATAAGTGGAAGTTGCAGCAAGTATGTGCTGTCTTGTAAGAGTAGAATTATCGTCGAAGAAACAATGATTTCTCGACATAATTTACACCAAAAACTTGAGAGAATTGAGGAGGGAATTGATAGCAAAATCACAGTTTATATGACAGCAAGGATATCTAATTTAATCAAGAAAATTTTGGTAGTATAACAGCAAGGAAATTGGTGCAAGTTACGATTGCAGAATTCTCGTCGAGAAATTTCAACGGGTTACGACGAAAATTTGTAGCAACACAAAATCATTTTTAGAGATGAATTTCTTCATATATCAATCTTAGATAAAAGCCAAGATGATCTATGAAGTGTATAAGAAATTTCATTCAAAAAAGATTACAAATAGATGGGTTAAGGCAATAATATGCGGCTGAAATTTTCTGCAGCACAGATTTTTAAGTATAGCAGATTAGACGTAAAAGATCAGTAGTTTATATTGAGAATTTTTTGATGAAACCAAAGGGAATTCCACTGTTAGAAAGTGTCAAAGCTATCATAAAAATTTCGTAGAGATTTGGATAGAAACAACGTAGTATCAAGATCAAACAAACAGTGCTATACGACTGAAATTTTACAGTGCAGATTTTCAAGTATAGCAGATTAGACATAAAATATCAATGGCTTATATTGAGAATTTTTTGACAAAACTAAAGGAAATCTGCTGTTAGGAAATATCAAAGATGTCATAAAAATTTTGTAGAGGTTTGGATAGAAAAAACACAGTAGCAAGATCAAACAAACGGTGCTATACGGTTGAAATTCTGCAATGTATCTTTCATCGTAGAGATGAAAACTTTACGACGAAAAGTTTATGCAGCAATATAGGAATAATTTTTTTGAGATTTTCAAATAAGGATAACTAAATTGCAGCAGCAGTAAGGTAGAAAACCAGAACCTGTTGCAATTAACGGGGAGATCAAAGGATGATCCGTGGTGGTGGAGATGACGGCGAAATTTGGCAACGATCTCTTAAGCAATTGTGGGAATTGCTTTGGGCGGTTGTGGAGGGTTGATAGATGGCTGTGCAAAGTCAGCGAGATGCTAAGAACGCTGCTCTGATACCAGGTGTTAGAACCCTTACAGATTCTAAACTTGGGGTTGATCTCTTTAGGGGATCGGCCTCCTTGGAACTCTATAAGGGTTCCTCCCTCCAAGTTGCTGCTCAAAAGCTGCAGAAAAAATTCATCTATTGCTTATGAAAAGAGGTGAAATACATGATTATTTATAGGGCTTCTAAACCCTAACTCCTAATAGGACTCTTACTTAAGACTCCTACTTCTAACCAACTCATAATAGGACTCCTACTCAAGACTCATACTTCTAACCAACTCCTAATAGGACTCCTACTCAAGACTCCTATTCCTTTACAACTCCATATTCTTCTCTAAGAAATAACCTCCTAACCATAGCCGGCCTCTTCACCTCTTTAATAGGGGTCGGCTTAGGTAGGTTTTATATGAATGTCCCTCTCAATTAGGACTCTCCTAGCTAGAGTCCTAACAGTCCTCCCTTGTTCAATGGGATGGACTATACATATTGGAAAACTTGAATGAGAGTTTTCTTACTTTCTTTAGATTTAAATTTATGGAGTATTATTGAAAATGGCTTTCAAAAATCTTCTAAACCAATGAATGAATAGAATGATTTGGAGAAGATTTTTTTTTTAAATGCTAAAGCTATGAATGCTCTATTTTGTACCTTAGACAAAAACGAATTCAATCAAATTTTTATGTGCGAAATGGCTTTCAATATATGGCACACTCTCAAAATCACACACGAAGGCACTAGTAGAGTAAAAGATTCTAAGATAAATCTTTTAATGCATAATTTTAAACTTTTTCAAATGAAGCCAAGCGAAACCGTTATTGACATGTACACCCGTTTTACGGATGTTATTAATGGTTTAAAAGCACTTGGCAAATGTTTTTTGAATTTCGAACTTGTTAATAAAGTTTTACGTTCTCTTCGTAAGAATTGGGATTCAAAAGTAACTTCCATACAAGAGGCAAAAGACTTAAATAAGTTTCTACTCGAAGAACTTATCGGGTCTTTAATGACCTATGAAATGAGTTATATGGCACAAAACAAACATAAGAATAAACTTCTAAAGAACATGAAGGATTTCGGACTTAGAGCAATTGAAGACCACTCGAGCATAAGCTCAAGTGATGGTGAACTTGAATTCCTCACTATGAAATTTAAAAAGTTCATGAAACAAGAATTGAACAACAAAAATAAACTTAAAAAGAATGTAATTACTTGCTATGAATGTAAGAAGAAGGAAGCACTTTGGGACGAATCGAGTTCATCCGAAGATGAGGAGAAAACCAACAAAGGCGAGGTGGCAAACTACACTTTAATGGCTTTCTACAATAAGATAATCAACATCCCCTTAGTGTACTTTGAAATTACTTGATGTTCTTCATGAGTTATTTTTAATTTAGTTTAAAAAATATATAAATTTCTTTTTGAAAATTACATGTTTAATGATGTAATGAAAATGTTAAAAGTTTTAGGATCATGCTTATCTTTCTAGTAATTTTGAAAATGATCATGAAAATTATATGTTTTATGATAAATGAACAAAAATGTTAGACTTAAATCTAATACTTAAGATAAATCCTATGTATGTTTTAATAAGCAATAATGTATATCTTGATGATTTTTGTATTGATTTTTGATTTTGTTTGAAAATATCTTATGCTCAATGAAACTATAATTTATTAATATGCTTTATGTTTAATGATTTCTTTGGCTTATATGCCTTATCATGATGAATGTTTTGAAAATAAATATTTGTATCATGCTTGAAATTTTTATGCATGAGGACTTGAAATAATGATTTGAAATCATATGTTTTGGAATTATGTATTACACTTTTTGATCTTGATGATTTTTAGTCTTTTCGTTTTAAACGTTGATGCATGTTTTGATTTGACATAAATGACAAAGGCATACTTGTATGAAACAAAAAGGAAATAAATTTTTCTTGAAAACTTCTCATTCCCTACCTTATCGATTTTTTTTTCTATAAGATTGATAAAGTTACTTATGTAATTTTGAATCTCTTAAAAATGATTTTGAGTTGAAGATTTGAATTTGAATGAGCTTTTATCTTGATTTTTTAAGAATTATAACTTAAGATTTCTTATGCATGAATCAAGATATTATATCATTTGATCTCTTTTGTCTCTTTTTGTCATTTACTAAAGAGAATATCTCTTTTGGAATTCATGACTTAAAATTTCTTTTGAACATATTTTACTATTTGATCTCCTACGATTCTACTTGGTATTTTCTTAAGAGAAAATTTTCTAAATGAATCATGATTTTTCTTGTGAGTTCTTGGATTTATTACTTGAGATTTTTTTTTTAATCAAGATCTCTTCTTTGTACTCCTATGATTTTTATTTTGGGTATTTTATTTAAAGAAGAGATTTACTATATAAATTATATTTTTTGGTATTCAAGTGGTCTTATCTTTCATGACATGATTTCTTTGTATTTATGGCTTGTATGCCTTGAAATGATTGAAATATTTTACACTATTATGTTCTTCTCTTATTCTTTCTTGTTTAAAATGATAAAAGGGGGAGAAGTTATGATCATGCATGGTAGGATGTAACTATGCTTTTTATTATGATACTATAATGATGTAAAATATTTATGATTTGGAATGATACATGCAATACTTATGCTTTTTATTATGATGATGTATGTTATGCATTGCATATGATGTGAATCATGATTAAAATTGCTTAAATTTGAATTCAAAATTATCTCAATTATGACATTTTGAAATAAAAATGATTACTTATCTTTGTCATATTTTAAAAATTATTGTAAAAAAAAAAAGAGATACAAAATTGTATTCTTCCCTTCTTTTTGATAATAACAAAGGGGGAGATAGTTAGCTTACTAGCTAGCTTGCACAAGTCAAGAAGATACAAAAACTTGCTTGCTTGCTAGAACATCTAAAGAGAAACAAAAATTACAAATATACATATTGCAAAAAGAGGCAAAACTTATTAGTTTCCTCGTCTCAAAAGCAACAAATGCTATCTTGCAATCTCAAGCAAAAGTGCTCTCTTACCTATCTCAAGAGGCAAAATTTGTAACTTGCACATTGCAAAAGGAAGCAAAAATTGCTAGCTTACACACTTCAACAAGAAAGTTATCTTTGTTGGGAAATCATAGGGGGGCGACATCATATGCGCAGCGGAAGAACAAGAAAACAAAAATCCCCGATTCCCAAAAAGATGTTCATCGTCGTGCGAAGATTGGTGCGCAAAATCCGCAAAAAACACAAAAACTGCGTATAGAGATTGTGTTACCTAGGGAGATCGTATATCCCTATTTCCTTGCAGATCCTTAGGAGAGGGTGAAGGAGGTCAAGCGTCCTCCTCTCTAGCGGTGATCCACACAGCAGGGTTGCGACGACGCTCCTCAAAACTCCAGGCCTACTCTGAGGTGGAGAGGGAGAGGAGAATAGGAAGGGCAAGCAAAGACTCTAGCCTATGAGGCTGTGAATCCCTCCTATTTATAGAGATCCCGTGTCAAAACCCTAATGGGTCCTTTCCCTAGTGGGTATTGGATCTGCATCCAATAAGACAAGGGCTCCGTCGGATATCTCATATCCGAACCTCTACTCATCGCAATGCCTACCATATGTGTGTGACCCTCTAGGCCCAATATCGAGCTGGCCATGAGTCATACCTGTCAGAACTCCTTCTAACTCAGTGAATTATTATCTCTGTAATAATTCACTCGACTCATCGACTACGGAAGTACTAGGCCACTACGCCGTAGTCCCCAGACGATACAGGGGAATCCAATCCATTGGACCTGTCTGTCCTCAGTTACCATGTACCTATAGTCCCTCATCCATCTAATATCCCAGAGACCGTATATCGAGCATGGTGCTGTCAGACCCATACGGTTTCTACTCGAGTCTCGCTCTAATCGGATTCTCCCGGAGAACTCTTTCTCTCTCAACCCGAATGACCCTGGCCAGGGATTTGTCTGAACAAGAACACATGGGATATTCCTCTCATGATACCGAGAGTGGATGATCCTCTATCGACACTCAATAGCCCTCGTAAGGTCGACTACCACTCCCAATGACCAGTTGTACTAGATCTGGGAACAGCCAAACCTATAAGTCTGGTATCAAAGAGTGGAGCACTCATACAGGACATCCTTGGTGTCTCAAGTCTAAGAACCAGATACACCACTAGGACTACGGAATTGTTGTCTGACAATAAGGCATCATCAACCATCCAGCATTCCGTAAGCGGATCAATCAGTGAACTCATTCTCCAATGAGCACCTGTACTGTATCCCTAGTGTCCCTACACGAGCAGCTATGAGACCAGCTGCATCCATCATATGGACGGGTATACAGCACACCAGTCTATCCGGTTATCACGATGTCCCTCTCGAGTAACCTATGACCGGGATTATTTAGGATATGTGTTCAAAGGTGAATCGATCTCATTATCGTGATCTCATCACGATCCGATTCCCATTGCACAAATCCAAGGACATCACAATATATATGCATTTATGCAATAGTTATAAAGTGATATATGCCAAAATATAATAAGCAAAAAGATTCTGTATCAAGTCACACGTGCCATCACTCACGTGATTGGCTTGCTGGGCACTTATGACTAGCAATCTCCCACTTGACCTAAAGCCAATCACCTATGTGTCTGATCCCCATCAGACCCCTGTGACGCTCAAAGACAATCTGAGACAATGGCTTTGTAAGTGGATCTGCAATGTTATCTTCGGATGGAACTCTTTCCACTGCTACATCTCCTCGGGTCATGATCTCTCTGATAAGGTGGAACCTCCTCAGAACATGCTTAGATTTCTGATGAGACCTAGGTTCCTTCGCTTGAGCAATTGCCCCGTTGTTGTCGCAATATAGGGAAATCGGCTCCTCACTATCCGGCACGACTCCCAAATCTGTGATGAACTTCTTCAACCAGACTCGCTCCTTTGCTGCATCTGATGCAGCAATGTACTCCGCCTCTGTGGTCGAGTCAGCAGTGGTATCTTGCTTGGAACTCTTCCAGCATACTGCTCCTCCATTCAAGGTGTACACATACCCTGAATTCGACTTGCTATCATCGACATCAGATTGAAAACTTGAGTCAATGTAGCCTTCAACCTTAAGGCTATTACCTCCATATACTAGTAAAAGATCCTTAGTCCTTCTCAAGTACTTAAGGATACACTTTACTGCTTTCCAGTGCTCCAAGCCTGGATCCGCCTGATACCTGCTCGTGACACTCAGAGCATACGCTATATCAGGCCTAGTACATAGCATGGCATACACGATAGACCCTATTGCTGAGGCATAAGGTATCATATTCATGTTTGCCCTTTCTTCTGGTAGTTTTCCATGTCAAACCTTTTGACAATGGTTTCTATGTACCTGGACTGGGACAAGCCAAGCATCCTCTTGGATCTATCTCTATAGATTCTAATCCCCAAGATATAAGATGCTTCTCCTAAGTCCTTCATGGAGAAGTGTCTAGATAACCAAGCCTTTATTGTGGATAGCATTCCTATGTCATTCCCAATGATGAGGATGTCATCCACATATAACACCAAAAAGGTGATAGCGCTCCCACTTACCTTTCTGTATACACAAGGCTCATCTTCGTTCTTAACGAAGTCATAAGATCTGATTGCCTCATCAAATCTTATGTTCCAACTTCGGGAAGCTTGCTTTAGTCCATAAATGGATCTAAGCAACCTACACACCTTATCTGGGCAGTTCTTGGACACGAATCCCTCAGGTTGCATCATATACACCTCCTCCTCCAGGTTCCCGTTGAGGAATGCGGTTTTCACATCCATCTGCCAGATCTCATAATCATAGTGTGCTGCAATAGCCAATAGAATTCTGATGGATTTTAGCATTGCTACGGGTGAGAAAGTTTCGTCGTCGTCAACACCTTGCCTTTGACGATACCCCTTAGCCACTAGCCTTGCTTTATAGGTCTCTACCTTTCCATCTACTCCGATCTTTTTCTTAAAGATCCACTTGCAACCGATGGGTACAATACCTTCGGGTGCATCAACTAGGTTCCAAACCTTATTGGAGTACATAGAATCCATCTCAGAATTCATGGCTTCTTTCCACTTCCCGGAGTCTATACTCATAATAGCCTCCTCGTAGGTCTGAGGATCAATATCCTCTACATCCTCTGCTCTAATATGTCCCACATATCTCTCAGGAGGATGGGATACTCTATCAGACATGCGTAAAGTTGAAAATTGTGTATTAGATACCTGAACAGACTCGGGCTGTAGAGTGGTGCTTGAGCTTGGTTCCCTAACTTCGCTCAACTCTATCATTCTCCCACTGTCTCCGCCAAGAATGTGTTCCTTCTCAAGGAACACTGCTCTCTTAGCTACAAAGACCTTTTGGTCCTCGAGATGATAGAAATAATACCCACAAGTTTCCTTGGGGTATCCCACAAATTTGCATCGCTCTGTCCTTGATTCTAACTTATCGGGGTTGTGTCTTTTAATGTGGGTAGGGCAGCCTCAAATCTTAACAACCTTAAGATCAGGCTTCTTCCCTTTCCATATCTCATATGGTGTAGACACTACCGACTTAGTTAGAACTCTGTTCAGAAGGTAAGCTGCGGTTTCTAGGTCATATCCCTAGAATAAGATGGGTAGGTCAGCGAAACTCATCATGGACCGTACCATATCTAATAATGTACGATTTCTCCTTTCAGAGACACCATTGAGCTGAGGTGTATAAGGAGGTGTCCATTGGGATAATATCCCATGGTCCTTGAGGAAGTGAGTAAACTCTGTACTTAAGTACTCACCTCCTCGATCTGATCGAAGAGTTTTGATACTCTTTCCAGTCTGGTTCTCCACCTCATTCTTATACTCTCTGAATTTCTCAAAGGCCTCGGACTTGTACTTCATTAAGTACACATATCCATACCTTGAGAAATCATCAGTAAATGTAATGAAGTAGGAGTAACCTCCAATGGCATGAGTTGACATGGGTCCACATACATCATTATGTATGAGTTCCAACAACTCAGTGGCTCTCTCTCCAGTTCCACTAAATGGAGAGTTGGTCAGTTTTCCACGAATGCAAGGCTCACAAGTTGCATATGACACATAGTCGAATGGATCTAGATATCCATCATTTAGCAACTTTTGAATCCTTCTTTCATGGATGTGACCTAGCCTACAATGCCACAGGTATGCACTGTTCAACTCATCTCGTTTCCTTTTGGACACATTTATATTCATGATATGTGGAGTGGTGTCTAACATAAATAAACCATTATGCAATGTTCCTTTCGTGATGATCTTATCATCTAATAATATCGAACAACCATTGTTCTCAAAAACAAATTTATATCCACTAACTGTTAAACATGAAATGGAGATAATGTTTTTGATAATAGAAGGAACAAAATAACATGCATCTAATGCAATAAAAGCTCCACTAGGCAGATGTAGGGCGACCTCGCCAACAGCTAATACAGCAACTTTTGCTCCATTACCCATCTTGAGGTCCATCTCGCCTCTCTCTAGTCTCCTAGGCCTTGCCAGAACCTGCAACGAATTACATATATGATAAGCACTACCGGTATCTAATACCCATGTGTTATCATAAGAGTCTGACAAATGGAGACTGATCATGAATGTACCTGAAGCTTCATCAAGCTTTTGTTTCGCCCTTTCTGCAAGGTACTCTTTGCAGTTTCTCTTCCAGTGCCCATCTTTACCACAGTGGAAGCACTGGCCTTTGTCCTTTGTTGGGTCTTTCTTAGCAACCTTTGCTTTACCTTGTTTGCCCTTGCCCTTTCCCTTCTTAAGGGACCTTTCTGCTTTCCTTTTCTTTCTGGTCTCACCAGTGTAGAGAACTGGCTTCTCTTTCTTAATAGTACTCTCTGCCTCCCTCAACATATTGAGGAGCTCTGGGAGAGTCACCTCAAGCTTGTTCATATTAAAGTTCATTATGAACTGTGAAAAGGAATCTGGTAGGGACTGAAGCACAATGTCCACACACAAGTTATCCTCTAGGACCATTCCTAGACCTGTGAGTTTCTCTATCCACTCAATCATCTTTAGGACATGGTTCTGAATCGGTGTCCCCTCAGTCATCCTAGCGCGGAAAAGGCTCTTGGATATCTCATATCGTTGAGTCCTTCCCTGTTCCTCAAACAATTTACGGACATGTAGGAGAATGGATCTGACATCCATCTTTTCATGTTGTCTCTGTAACTCTGGAGTCATAGAGCCCAACATATAGCACTGAGCAAGAGTGGAGTCATCAATGTACTTCACGTAGCGAGCGATCTCATCCTCGCTTGCCCCTTCTTCGGGCGTAGGCATCACTGTATCAAGGACGTACACAATTTTCTCCGCTGTGAGAACAATTCTCAAGTTACGGAGCCAATCCGTATAATTTAGACCAGTGAGGCGGTTGACATCAAGTATGCCACGTAAGGGATTTGAAAGCGACATTTTCTGAAAATAAAGATGTAGCAAAAATGAATAACATGCAGATTTTGCAAGAAATAAACTATCAAGATATGGACTTCTATCTTAATATGCTCCCACTATTTTACTAACGAGTCACGCGACACCCTCAGCACGTGAAACGGAAGTCTCCGGCAGACTTCTAGTGGGGATCAGGATCCAATCAGCGTCTTAGTGTAACCTCGAGGGACTCGACCAATCACACTAAGCCTAAAAGGTAGACAACTCTTGCCGATCACAACTCCTTGTGATTCCCGTCCTGTTCGGCCTCCGAATCACCATGGCCTCGAGGGACTCGACCAACCATGATGCTCGGTTAAGTCAACACCTTCGTTACAAGATGAGTCTGATTTGATGATATACCCTCGAGGGACTCGACCAAGCATATCATGCCCTCAGGTCACCGGTGATATCTCTATGTCGTAAGCAAGATAGCGAATCGCGATATAGGTGAGTCTCGAGGGACTCGACCAACTCAACCTACACCGGGATTCGGTTCCTACTCATAACGATGGAAGGCCACGTGGGTCAATCTAATTGCCTCACGTTTACCGACTTAATATTATCGAGAGATGTTTCTATGATTTGGTCTCCTAATATGACATGTCACACATATACATATTTAATATATATCTACATCGCATGCAAATATATATACATATCTAGTATGTGTATAAGCAATCACACCAGATGATCATTGACCACAACCTAATATGATTAGGCCCGAGCCAGTAGGCCTAATCACTCACATCAAGATCTATGTGTGCAACGGTGCATCTCCATGCCTTGTGATCGTCCATCTCGTCCTCGTCGGTTCCGTCGACATCTTGATGCATCTCCATGCATCACGATCGTCCGTCTCGTGGGTCCCGCTATGGCTTCCACGCTCCCGCTGCGCCTCCTCATGTGATTACAACTTAATCATAGGCACGCAGGCCCGACAATAAACGAGAAATATAATGGAGGTTCGCAGACCTCAATAATAATAATCACAAGTACACACATCACACGGTCCATGATCATCCGTCCACTCATCATACATCACATGTATAAATAATCATCATCATGTAGGACTACTAGATAATAATAAAAATAATAATCAATTAAACCTTTTAATTAATTAATATTTTCTGAAATCAGGGACATGTAGGGAATTTCTCAATTCCTAAGGGTATTTTCGTAATTTGGACAAAAGACAGAAACTGGAATTTATCAAATTCATAGGGGCAAAACTGTCTTTTTGCCCAAAACCCTAATTCCCCCTCTGCTGCTGCCGCCGCCGCCACCCTGCCGGCGGCGCCTGTGCGGCGGGGCGAGGGCACTGCCCTCGCCTGCAGGCGGCACGCCCGCTGGCGGCGACGCCGCTGCGGGTGGGCGCCCCCTTCGGGCGCCGCTGCCTCCGCAGGCGGTGCTGTCCCGCCAGGCGGCCGCCCCTGTGAGGGGGGTTTCGCCCGCGGGAGTAGCGGCGGCAGGCGTCGCGCGTCGCTGCCCTGCGGCGGCAGGCGTCGCGCGTCGCTGCCCTGCGGCGGCAGGCGTCGCGCGTCGCTGCCCTGCGGCGGCAGGCGCCGCTTCCTTTCGGCGGTAGGCGCCGCTGCCCTGCGGCGCCTCTGCCCGTGGGTTGCCAGCCCCGCCGGCAGCAAGCCTGCTGCAAGCAGGCCGCCGGCCGGCTGCTGCAGGCACAGCGCTTGCGCATGCGCCGGCGCTGTGCTGCCTGGCTGCGGCTGCGGCTGCCGCTGCAGGTGGCTGCAGGCATGCAGATCGAGGGCAGCAACTGTTGTTGCCCTTCCTTGCTTTTGCGTCAACGATTTTGACGTCAAAATTCTTCCTAAACACAATACACGCAGTTCAAAACCAATCATTCGCACGAACAACCTGGCTCTGATACCACTGTTGGGAAATCATAGGGGGGCGACATCATATGCGCAGCGGAAGAACAAGAAAACAAAAATCCCCGATTCCCAAAAAGATGTTCATCGTCGTGCGAAGATTGGTGCGCAAAATCCGCAAAAAACACAAAAACTGCGTATAGAGATTGTGTTACCTAGGGAGATCGTATATCCCTGTTTCCTTGCAGATCCTTAGGAGAGGGTGAAGGAGGTCAAGCGTCCTCCTCTCTAGCGGTGATCCACACAGCAGGGTTGCGACGACGCTCCTCAAAACTCCAGGCCTACTCTGAGGTGGAGAGGGAGAGGAGAATAGGAAGGGCAAGCAAAGACTCTAGCCTATGAGGCTGTGAATCCCTCCTATTTATAGAGATCCCGTGTCAAAACCCTAATGGGTCCTTTCCCTAGTGGGTATTGGATCTGCATCCAATAAGACAAGGGCTCCGTCGGATATCTCATATCCGAACCTCTACTCATCGCAATGCCTACCATATGTGTGTGACCCTCTAGGCCCAATATCGAGCTGGCCGTGAGTCATACCTGTCAGAACTCCTTCTAACTCAGTGAATTATTATCTCTGTAATAATTCACTCGACTCATCGACTACGGAAGTACTAGGCCACTACGCCGTAGTCCCCAGACGATACAGGGGAATCCAATCCATTGGACCTGTCTGTCCTCAGTTACCATGTACCTATAGTCCCTCATCCATCTAATATCCCAGAGACCGTATATCGAGCATGGTGCTGTCAGACCCATACGGTTTCTACTCGAGTCTCGCTCTAATCGGATTCTCCCGGAGAACTCTTTCTCTCTCAACCCGAATGACCCTGGCCAGGGATTTGTCTGAGCAAGAACACATGGGATATTCCTCTCATGATACCGAGAGTGGATGATCCTCTATCGACACTCAATAGCCCTCGTAAGGTCGACTACCACTCCCAATGACCAGCTGTACTAGATCTGGGAACAGCCAAACCTATAAGTCTGGTATTAAAGAGTGGAGCACTCATACAGGACATCCTTGGTGTCTCAAGTCTAAGAACCAGATACACCACTAGGACTACGGAATTGTTGTCTGACAATAAGGCATCATCAACCATCCAGCATTCCGTAAGCGGATCAATCAGTGAACTCATTCTCCAATGAGCACCTGTACTGTATCCCTAGTGTCCCTACACGAGCAGCTATGAGACCAGCTGCATCCATCATATGGACGGGTATACAGCACACCAGTCTATCCGGTTATCACGATGTCCCTCTCGAGTAACCTATGACCGGGATTATTTAGGATATGTGTTCAAAGGTGAATCGATCTCATTATCGTGATCTCATCACGATCCGATTCCCATTGCACAAATCCAAGGACATCACAATATATATGCATTTATGCAATAGTTATAAAGTGATATATGCCAAAATATAATAAGCAAAAAGATTCTGTATCAAGTCACACGTGCCATCACTCACGTGATTGGCTTGCTGGGCACTTATGACTAGCAATCTTGCATTTGGTTTCGAAATTTTTACTAGCTTATATGTTATAAACTTGCTATCTTACTACCTCGCATGTCTAAAAACTTAATAGTTACACTTCTCCTTTTTCTTGATGACAAAAGGGGAGAAGTATGATATTATGCATAAGTATATAATAACATGTTACTTGGATTTTTGAATCCAAGAGTTTTATCAATATGACATATTGATAGAGGGAGTTTGTTTAAACTCCATCATCAATTGATTGTCATCATCAAAAAGGGGGAGATTGTTGAATCTCATATTTTGATGATGAAACCAATTAATAAGTGTTTATGATTTAATCTATATTTTGAGTGACGCAGGAAGCTTCGATCAGGATGAGATAATTAAAGCAAGAAGAATCATGTTGGGCTAGTGGAACATATCAAAAGATTAGACGTCATGCTAGAGGATCGGTCGACGTATCGATAGAAGGCTTCAGGCTATGGTTTTGGGAATCGGGTCAAGAAGAGCGGATATTGCACTATGGATGTTGGAGTTGCAGAGATCAATTGGCCGATTGGGCAATAGGCCGCAAGAGAGGACGATGCGCCGAAGAATTGGACAAAGCATCGATGGACCAATGACATGCCGGACAACATGATTCATTCTTAGTAATAATTGTCTAGATCAAAGTGTGTTTTATGTGTGCAGGATTAACTACGATAGCAAGGCATAAAACAAAATGAAGTCCCAAAGTCGAGACGAGATTTCATTGGGAGTTTGAGAGTTTGTCGGAAGTCCGGACGTTTGTCAGAAGTTCTACCAGAACCAACCAAAAAGTCCAGGAGCTTATCAAAGAAACTCATCAGAACTCACTAAGAAGATCATCATGAAGTCTAGGAGGTTACGGGGAGTCCGTTGGAACGTTGCCGAGAGATCATCGGAAGTTCACCGAAAGCTCATCGGAAAGAAACCTAGATTTACAGACTTATTTAGCTTAGTAAATATCTTAAAATTCATAGTTAGTATATAATTGGGATTATAATTGGGCCAACCCAATTAGGAGATAGTTGGGCCTAAGTTTGGGTTGTGTTGGGCTAAGAGAAATGCCCAAACAGTGACCAAACAAGTGAAACCGTCATGACACAATCTCCGAGTCTATGTCAAGCGGTGGCACCGTTAGTCTGGGCAATGGTATTGCCCAGACATAGTATTCTAAGCCGTGGTACCACTAGATTAGGTGGTGATACCACCTAGTGTTAGGCTGCAAGCAGTGGTACAGCCCAGTGCAAGTGGTGGTACCGCCCATACCTTAAAATTTCAGGGGATTTGAATTTTGGGTCCATTTTTGAAGCCATTTGGGGTCTATAAATACCCTAGCTATTCTTGCATGGAGAAAAACGAAAAGTAAACAAAAACCCTATGTTTCTAGAGTTGAAAACCCTTGTAAAGTATAGAGTCTCTCCTCCTAAAATTTAGAGACCATTCTAAGGGAGAGTGTGAGGGGAGCTTTGTAAAAAGGGGTATAAAGGTTCTCTCCTCCTAAGCCTGCAAAAGGAGATTAGAGTTGTAAGAAGGAGGTTGATCTTCGCCTATTAAAGAAAGATCGATAATGAATGCCAGTGGCCTCAACGGAAGAGGAATCGGTGGAGTAGATGTAGGTCATGACGACCGAACCACTATAAAAATCTAGTTTGTATTTCTTTTGAGCAATTTACTTCAACTGCAAACCACCTTCTCATCACTTGCTATACTCTTCCATATGCTTTCAATTTAAGCATCTTTACAAAACGGATTTTATCGTACGAAAATTTTTTAAACCGACGTGATTTTACCGCTGTACTAATTCACCCCCCCTCTTAGCGCCGACTAATTCCTAACATCAATCTCAAAAAGATAATATATATTATAGTTAGATAAATGAAGATGTACGTAGTCAATATGATAAAGGATAAATAGATAGATAGTAAATAAAGATATAAATCCTCTTATTCAAAAAAGATATTTCTTTTTTATATAGCTCAATAACGATAAAAAAAATACATGTAATTGATAAAAAAAGAAATATTGCAACTTGTTATTGCAATTACTGTAGTAATAAAATACAAGTTTTTCACCATTGTTCCTTAATACTGGGCCAAACCTTTAAATGCTGTTAAATGGAGTCATTTACTCAAGTTGTATCAATTGCAATGCTATTCCACCTAAGTTAGCTAGATGAGGGAAAACATTCAATAGCACGCTGCTCACCAGTTGTTCCACACTGTAATCAATTCTCTTACTACAGTTGAGAGAAGTTATTATTCTCAATATATATAGTACTTCTTACAGGATGTACTTTTACCCATCTACTGATGTGACTGACACACTGTTTTGGACTCAGGTTGGTGGAGACCTACAAAGATTAAGATTAAGGGAAGTAATCCATATGTGGTGGAGTTCGATCTGCATGTAGAGATCAACCATAACACAATGAATTCCATTCTTATTAGTGTTGCATTACTCTGTAGTTGCTGATCATCTCCTACTGTTGATTCAAAGAGCAACAGGAGAGCAGAAATGGAGCTGCCTACATGACATGAATCCACGTTCCCCGACTTGGCACTCCTTCCTGCACCACAAACACCATGTAGTATCCCCTCGGAGCAAGAACGGCGCTCGCCGGAGCCACCACTTCCACCATATAGCACCCGCTGCTGCTGCGACGAACCCCTCCCACCTCCAACACCAGCAATCTCTGGTTCATCGAGAACGAGTGCGTCGTGAACGCCGGCGCCACCATCGTCACCACCACCTCACCCACTCCTTCCTCCAGCTGGGCCTCGATGGACAGCATCTCCCCGTACGTTATCTCGGTCCCCGGCTCCATTCCAGTGATCCTTGGACGGCGAGGAGCTCCCAGGTAAGGAGGGTAGAAGGCCTCCAAGCTCAACTCGGTAGGAAACAGCACCCCGGAGAACTCGTACTTAATGTTCGGATTGCTGCCGCCGACCAGCACCCGTCCGTCCGGTAGCAGATGCGCCGTCGAATGGTAGACGCGAGGCGTCGTTGTCGGGCTGAGAACCTCGAACCCCTGGCTAGCGACGCCGGCGACACCACTCCTGTAGAGGACTGGGTGCAGCACCGGTTCCCTCCCCATGTACCAGCCGGCGCTGCCTTTCCCGGCGCCGTTGACGATGAGAACGTCTCCCGTGGGTAGTAATACCATGTCCCCCATCACCCGACCCATCGGCATCTCCTCCATCGTCCACGCAGGTGATTCGTCGGTTATCTTCAGCCTGCCGCAAGTGTTCGAGGCCGGCAGGAAGTGCCCCTTCGCCGCCAGCGAGCTGGCGTTGGGCATCGTGCCACCGCATATCATGACCTCCGCTTCGATCGCTCCGGAGACGTTGTGCGGAAGCAAAATCGGCAGGAGGACCGACGAGCCCGTGCTCGGGTAGTTGCGAGAGATCCCGCCGGGCATCTCGGGGAATCTGCGAACCACTCGATGGTGCTCGTAATCTAGCAAGATGGCTTTCGTGTCGGCGAAGATGAAGAGGTTGCCGTCCGGGGAGAGATGAACGAACGGGTAGAGGTTGTTCTCTGACGCGTCCTTCGTCTCTCTCAGGAACGGCAACTCGAAGGTCGACGCGGCGCCGGAGCTCATCTCCTTGGGCACGAACTCGTAATCGAACTGCCCTCGCCCGCCCACCACGACGACTCGTCGTCCGTCGGGCAAGACGTGGGCGGACGCGTACCATCGCTTCACCGAAAGGCCCTCCTCGTCCTCGACCCAGTCGCAGCCCTCGCATGGCGAGAAGTACCGGACCGCGCGCTCGCCGTCGTTGAATCCACCGGTCTGGACGAGGGTGCCGTTGGCGGTGAGCGCGCCCGCGGAGCACCAGGTGTCGGTGAGCACGGTGAGCGGCCGAACGGAGCGGCCGAAGGGTTCGAACTCGACGGAGTGAGCCCAGCAGTCGTGACGGAGGGCTTGGTCGCGGGAGTCGTTGCGGCATCGCTTCGACGGCAACGAGATGTTGGAGGCGCCGAAGTCGGTGCGGTCGAAGACGATGACCTTGCCGTTGGGCAGCAGCGCGACGTGCATGGCCGAAATGCCGATGCTTCGCTTCAGTAGCTTCCATCGGCCATTGTGCAGGATCTGGCCATGGGTGGTGGTGAAGGCGGAGGAGAGTATGGCGAGGAGGAGAACGGCGACATTAGAAGCTGCCATTTTGATGCTTGATGTCAACAGTGTTTTTTATCGTCATGTATAGACTTTGGGTTTATATAAGGTAAAAATGGTGGAAAGTACGGTTACGTGATCAAATAATTTCTTACACTTTTTTAATCAAATAATTTAATTTGTCCTTTTACATATTTCCCGTGATGATTAAATCAATCATATTATTCTTTCTTAGATTAGAAAAATGGTGGAGAGTACAATTACTTGATAAAACATTTTCTTTCATTTTTTCCTTTTAATTACTTCCCATGATGATTAAATCAATCATATTATTTTTCTTAACTTAATTTTTTTTTGAAAAGTAGAATTAGATGATCAAATATTTTCTTTCATTCTTTAATCAAATAATTTGGCGTTTTCTTTTTTGGTTACTTCCCTCGATGATTACTTCAATCATATTATTCTGTCGTACATTAAAAAATTGTGGAAAGCAAAATTGCATAATCAATTTTTTTCTACATTTTTAATCAAATAATTCGGTCTTATCTTTTAATTACTTTCCAAGATGATTAAATTAATCATATAGTTCTTTCTTGCGTGGTCAAATATTTTCATTCATTTTTTATAAAATAATTTGGTTTTTTTGTTTTAGTTAATTCCAATGATGATTAAATCAATCATATTATTCTTTCTTACACTAATAAAATGGCGAAGAGTAAAATTACATGATCAAATATTTTCTTTCATTTTTATCAAATGATTCATTTTTTAAATTACTTTCCATGATGATTAAATCGATCATATTATTCTTTCATACATTAAAAATTGGTGGAAGGTACAATTTACATGTTCAAATATTTTCTTTCATTTTTCTTTCGGTTTTTTTTAATTACTTCCCATGATTAATAATTCAATCATATTATTCTTTTTACATTAAAAATGGTGGAAAGTAAAATTACATAATCAAATATTTTCTTTCATTTTACTATCAAATAATTCCCTTTTTCCTTTTAATTACTTCCCATGATGATTAAATCAATCATATTATTCTTTCTTTTTATATGGAAATGTAGGTAGGTGAGCAACATTGATTTGGAGTCATAAGAGATGAGACAATGAGTACTTCACGCAAGTTCTTTCCCAGATTTACCTCTACGGTTGAGTCAATATGTGATCCTCAACGTCGGAAGAGGAGCAAGCTGTCGTTTTTTTTTATTCTTAGAACTCTAATAAAAAGTCCATGGTGAATTATACTTTATGTTGGTGACTTTTTATGTATAGAAAGTCCATAGTGGATTATACTTTATACGGGATTTGAGAATTTCTTGTTTTTCAAAAGATAATTTTATTAAGAGTATGCAAACGAAACTAATAAGTTACTTGATTATATTCTTGAAAACAATATAGATAAGTCTTACACACACAATCTCTCTCTCTCTCTCCTCTATATATATATATATATATATATATATATATATATATATATATATATATAGAGAGAGAGAGAGAGAGAGAGAGAGAGACTTATCTATATTGCTATCAAGAATTTAATCAAGTAGCTATATATATGTGAGATAATTATTATTTATGGTATGATAAAAGATAGAAAAAATAAAAAAGCGATATATATCATATTTTTATATATTTTTTTATCTTTTATCATACCATCAATAATAATAATGTCACATATTCTAGCTACAACATATCCATATTATTCTAAATGATTCTCTCTTATTTTATCATCTATTTTCAATAAAAATATATATGTTTTCTATCTTTCTTAGTAACTTTATATATCTAATTTACTATTCTCATCTTAATAATATAAT
This sequence comes from Musa acuminata AAA Group, assembly GCF_036884655.1. Lineage (NCBI taxonomy): Eukaryota > Viridiplantae > Streptophyta > Magnoliopsida > Zingiberales > Musaceae > Musa > Musa acuminata. Next base: position 14,820,177 of record NC_088340.1, read on the forward strand.
ATTTTATTTATATTATTTCTTAGTTGGTGAAGGATAAGAATTATATTTGACGAACTTGGGCTCATGGTGTGAAATAGGCTTTGACACCATGTGATTAAAGTGTTAGAAAAATTGGATATTTAATATGTTAAATCTTGGATTTTGATGATGAAATAAATTAGTGAAATTATAATCTAATTTATATTTTAGATGATGCAGGACTAACTTCGATCAGAAAAGGCAAATTGATTAAAGTAGAAGAATCGTACGTTGGGTTAGAGTGGAACATGTCAAGAGATTGGATGTCGAGCTGGAAGATCAATCGACATGCTGGCAAAAGAACTTCATGCCATGAGTTCGGGCATAGGGCCGAAGGATCGAACATGGTGCCAAGGAGATTAAAGTTTGTAGGAGGTCAATATGTCGATTAGGCAATACGTTGAAGAAGTGGACGATCCGCAGAAGGATGGAATGAAGCATCGGATGAATCAATGACATGTCGGAGAACATAAAATTCTAGTCTTGTAAACAATTATGTTTCAATTGGTCATAGTTAGTTCATAATTAAGTTAATTTTTGGTGTAACCATGCTAATTCAATTAAGGGCCCATTGAGCCTGAGTTAAGACTATATTTGGGCCAAGTGAAAGGCCCATTAGGTGACCCAAAGTTAGGTGAAACTACCTATAAGTTTAAAAAGTCAAGAATACACTTTTTCAAGCTATCAAGCGGTAGTACCGCCGGATTGGGTGGTGGGACCGCCCAGTTTCAATGTTGCAAGTGATGGTACCACCTAGCACAAATGATTGTACTGCTAGGACCTAGGAAACTATGGATGAGTCCTTTTTTGGCTCTATTTTTTAAGTTATTTGAGGTCTATAAATACCCCAACCTTTCCTACTTAGAAGAACACAAAATTAAGTAGAAAAGGGAGAAAATATACTTGAGAAAATAGTGTTGCAATCTCTCTAAAGTCAATGAGTCTCTTTCTTCTAGAGTTAAAAGGTTTCTAAATGAGAAGTAAGGTTTAAAAGAGAGAGGTATAAAGGTTCTCTCCTGAGCCTGAAAAGGAGAAAGAGTTGAAAGGATAGTTGATCTTCGCCCATTAGAAAAAAGATTGATATTGAAAGCTGGTGGTCTTGAGTGAAGAGGAATTGAGAGTTAACATAGGTTGGGACGACCAAACCACTATAAGGTCTGGTTTGTATTTACTTTATACTTTTTATTTATATTACAAATCGATTTCTTACTCTCACTATGCTCATTACACTTTTATACATTTTTAAGTTATACATCTTTCCGATATAGCTTTATTGAATAAAGTTTCTGAATCGATGTAAGTTTTATAAAAACACTAATTCACCCCCCCTCTGATATAGTCATAACAGTTAATATCAAAGTTAAGGTTCTTCTTATTTAGTTTAACACCCAAGAGAAATGGCTTTTACTAGCAATCAAGAGAAATGGAATGATTTCGAGAAGAAGACTTTTTTTTTAATGCTAGAGCTATAAATGTTATATTTTGTGCTTTGAACAAAAATAAGTTTTATCTTATTTCTTTATGTAAAATTATACATGTGATTTGACAACACTAGAAGTAACTCATGAAGACACAAATATAGTAAAAGAATTTAAGATAAATCTTTTGATATATGATTTTGAATTGTTTCGAATGAAGCCAAGCGAAACTATTGTTAACAAATGTCTAATATTGTAACATCCTCCATTTTTGAAAATTTAGTAAAAAGTTTGTTTGTAAAAATAAGGATTTTTTAATAATTATTTTATATTAAATAATATTATATTAAAAGTTTATGACTAGGGACCTAAGAGTAAATATTAGAAGTTTGATATAATTTATGAAAGATTCAGATTTAAGTTAAAAAAAAAGATATATATATATATAGTGGACATGTGTCACTAGCTAACCTAAGGGTGGTGCCACTTATCTTTGCTCTAAAGATGACACCTAGCTCCTTTCATGCATGCATGACACCTTGCAACTTTTGCATTAGCCAAAACCCAAATAATTAGATGAAAGGTTAAAGAAACAAACCTGAAGAGTTGCAGCAAACGTGAGTTTGAGAAAAGAAGAAGAAGAAGAAGAAGAAGAAGAAGAGCTTGAGGTTTTTCATCAATTTTTCCACATTTGGGATTCAAATAATTTCAAGGCAAGTGTTCTAACCCCATCCCATAGTAAACCTTAATCTCTGTTTCCATTTTTATTCTGCAAAATTTAAAAGATTTCAACTGAGAACCAGACCTTCTTTCGTTTTGATATAAAGCTATGAATCTGTAATTTTTTGGTAATCTGACCTCTATGCAATGTTTCGGTCATAACATTTTGTAATAAACTCTAATTTAGACAAGACTATTCCATTTGAAAGTAGACAAAAAAATCTTTATTTTGATACTAAGATCGAATGATTTGGAGTTTAAATGCCTACTAAGACTTCTGTTTAAAATAACCCTACAGATTCTACAAAACAGGGACTGAAATTTCTGATCTCTTGTTGCTTAACTGCTTATAACTTTCTGCTGTGAAATCAGATTCATACAAAGTATGATTTATTCGAAGCTAGACTCAAAATTCTTTCTATATATATCTGATTTGAAATTTTTGGAGTACAATTGCTAACTGAAACATCTGCTTTCATCGACCCTATGGATTCAGTAAAACAGAGCTAATATTTTCAGACCTTTCGCTACGAAATTATCTGTAACTCCCTGTTGTAAATTCCAATTCTTGTTAAATTTAATTTTCCTAAAACTAAATTGACAAATATTTCTAATGATATCTATTTTGTATAAATTGGAGCATAATTGGTTATCCAAATAGTTTATACAATGTTCCTATCAAATTCTGCTAGAATCGAGCTTTGGTCGATTTCGGCTTTCCTTGTTTCTTCTCTTTGGAAATCAATTTCGGCAAAAACTCTTACTTCATTTAAGCTTTACATTATTACCTTAAATTCCTGTATACTTTTGTCCTTTATTTATTTGTACATCTGCAGCTATCATCTAAAGATCATGTTTGCATCGTAATGATTCGGCACATACATCCCATTGTTCCGCATTTGCTTTCGATATGTGCCTCTTCCAGTTTCATTTCTTTGGACATTGAAATTATCTAACTTTCTTATTTCAATTGAGCTATATATGGTTTTTTGAAATCTTTGTATGCTCTTGCTTTTGTTTCCTTTCAAATCTGAATACATTGTGAAAGATTATGTTTGTATCGTATTGACTCGAAAGGCATATGTATATTTCATTGTTCCGCATGTGCTTCCAATATATACTAATTTCATTATTCATACTGTCCCTTTGTACTCCGGTGTTTGTGGGATATATGTGAACCTTTGCTAGAGATGGTAAAGGGAGTTATGCTTAGAGCCCGCGATGCTCTGCCGGCCTCCTATGACTTCACTCAGACGTGGGTGGATGGAGCTCCCAAACGTGGGAGACTTATGTTTGTTGGTCATTCAGAAATGGATGGACCATATTATGTTATGATCCCACTTCACATTCTATGTGTTTGATATGATATCCAAAGCTTTGGCTATGTTTCTATGCGTGCTTTGGATAAGAATGAAATGAATGCATCGTCATGTGACATTTGAACTTCTATTCATATTTTGTTCTTTAATATATTTTCGAAATGTTATAAGTCTTTGTTATACCTTGAAAGCTACCATATGTCATCGATATGCTCCTTATGCCAATGATATGCTCCAATTACCCTTCCTCGATTGTATGAATAAAACGTGCTTCGAACGATATGATATTGTGATTCTGCATTCATACAAAACATGCTACTGTTTCATCTTGTATCTCTGCTTTGTATTTTGATACCTCATTTGTTTGAAAACTGTTCTCTTTGCTATGGATATGTTAGTTATTTGCTGAGCTTTATATGCTCACCCCGTTGCTATATAAATTTTTCAGGATAGCTTATCGCTCACTAAAATGTGTAAATTGGGTTGAGGCAGTGGAAGACTAGAAGATTTTGGGGCAAATATTTTGTACTTGATAGGTTGATGTTGTATAAGTTCTTTTTGGGTGTAATGAAATATCAATGATAAATCTAGATTGAGGTATCTTATAAATATTTGAAAAGTACCTCTTATGTCAGGATTTTGGAAATGTTAAGTCTAAACTGTGTACTGATATAAACATCTAGTACATGTTGGTTTTGTGATTGCATTAATTGCCACGCTTATGGATTTATGATATAGTCATGGTTTAGTTAAGTTGCTTTTGGATTTTAAAAATCATCTAGTGACATGATGTATGATTATAGACTGCATAGGTTTTATATATTGTGGATTGTAGAGGTGAATGACTTGAATGTTTTTTTCTTAGTGACCTCAAATGTGTGATTGGATCCTGGATTGTTTGTTAAATTAAATATTATCAATCTTGAATTAGGTTCACACCTCCTGAATGAGAATTAAATTCGGGGGGGACGTGACAGAGTGGTATCAGAGCATGGTTTGAGGATCACTGAAATATTTGATATGTTGACGTGCAAAATATATTGAGGTCTAGTGAACTATAGTGATTAGTGAAAATTTTCTTTGATGCATTTTAGGAATCTAGGATGACGAGGATATTTAGTCCTCGTACTTCGTCTGCTTTTGATTAATTAAGTGCGATAAAAGGGTTGATCGGGGATATTAAATCAGAGTGGCGCAGAAGAAGCGTGGTGAACCTAATACATTAGTAGCATAAAAATAGATGATGTGATTGGAGAAGATATTTGATGTACAAAATTGTTCTGATTATCAAAAGAATTTCTAGAGATCAAGGACAGGAATAGCAAGGACAAGTTTACAAAAAAAAAAAAAAGATTAGAAATGAATCAAAATATGATAACAAGAGGGTCAAGACATCATCGATTTGAAAAGGAAAGTCACCACAAAGGATTCAATCCTGTGTATGATGCGAGTTAGATTATGAAATAAGTTTATATTTGTAGATGATTGGAGCCTATTTTGCTTGTGAAAATTTGGATCATTAAATAAAAGATTGCCCTTTGAACAAGAAGAAAGAATCACTGCCTCATAAATTATCAGCTCATGTTAGAGTTTAGAGTGTATGCTATCACTGAATATGATTCTAAAGCTTTTGAATTAGTGGTCGAATGTACTATTCATGTTTCTGAAAGAATGTAAATATTTGTTTGACCATGTGTCTCATCTATGATTTGATATGCAATATTTTGCTTATCACATGGGCATTCAACCTGAACCACTGGATTATATGCTATACGTAAATACGACTATTGGGGATTGTTTGATAACAAACTCGATCTGGTCATCTTATTTGATTTCTATTATAGAACACAAACTTCTTACTGATTTGGTTCTCCTAGATATTTGGAGTTTTGATATTATACTAAGTATGAATTGACTATCTTCCAATCATACCAGTATAGATTGTTATACAAAATGATCACTTTTTGCATACTAGATTATCCCATCTTTTATTTTGAGAGTATTGGGCATGATTTACCTTCTTACCTAATGTATCTTAAGATGACTTGCCTAGATTACCTCTAGACAGAGATGGTGAATTTGCTTTTGATTTGGTCCTTGGGATAATTCCAATGTCTAAGCCTCTTTATAGAATGACACCATTTGAGTAAGTGGAATTGAGAAAAAAAAAAAAGAGGCAACTACAAGAACTATTAGATAAGGGTTTTATTTGGGCTAGTGTTTCATCATAGGGTGCTCTGGTGTTAGTTAAGAAGATTGATAGAACTTTTAAAGGATTATAATTGTACCATTTGTTATCACCCGGGTAAAGCTAATGTTGTAGCATATGCCCTTAGTAGAAAATCTACAAGTTTTATGACGACTTTGGTTGTAAAGCAATGGAAGTTATTAAAAGAGAATTATGATTTGAATGTTATGAGAAAATAGCAAGACTCAATGATATTAATGGCCTCCATCCAAGTGCAATCTGATCTCATTCAACAAATTAAAGAAGGACAACTACGAGATCGACGCTTGATCTGCTTAAGGAATGAAGTATAAAAGGAATTGAAACTGAATTTTTGAGTTTTAGAGGATGGCCTATTGAGATTTGGGGGTAGAATATGTGTTCCAAATGACTCAGATATCAAAAAATCAAATCCTGAGGGAAGGTCATAATTCAAAGTACACCATGCATCCTGGTAGCACTAAGATTGTATAGAGATCTCCAAAGTCATTATTGGTGGGAAGGCATGAAGAAGGAGATTGCAATATATGTTTCAAAGTGTTTGACTTATCAATAAATCAAAGCAGAACACCAAAGACCTGGAGGTTTGTTGCAACCTTTAGATATTCCTGAATTGAAATGGGAATGTATTACCATGGACTTTATTTCTGGACTACCCCAAACTTCTAGAAAGCATGATGCTATTTGGGTTATCATTGATAGGTTAACGAAATCTGCACATTTCCTACCGATCAATATGACTTATTCTCTTGATAGGCTTGCAGATTTATATATAAATGAAATAGTAAGACTTCATGGTGTTCCAAAGGAGATAATCTCTGACAGAGACTCTAGATTTCTATCTAGATTTTAGGGAAGGTTACAGGAATCTATTAGTACTAAAGTCAAGTTTAGCACTGCTTATCACCCTCAAACTGATGGTCAATCAGAAAGAACCATTCAAACACTTGAGGATTTGCTTCGACCCTATGTTATGGATTGGAAAGGTGAATGGGATAAAGATATTTCTCTTATTGAGTTCACTTACAATAATAGTTATCATTCAAGTATTCAGATGGCTCCTTATGAAGCTTTATATAAGCGAAAGTGTAGGACACCTATATGTTGGGAAGAAATTGGCGACAGAAAGTTATTAGCACCAGAAAAAGTACAAGAGACTATTGAGAAAATTCAACTTATAAGAAAAAGGTTAAAGACTGCTCAGAGTCGTCAAAAGAGTTATGCTGATAACAGAAGATGAAATATTGAGTTTCAAATCGGGGATTTTGTATTCCTGAAGGTCTCCCCTTCTAAAGGCATTGTATGATTTGGGAAGAAAGGAAAGTTAAGCCCAAGATTTATTGGACCTTTTGAGATTCTTGAGAGGGTTGGTTCTGTCGCTTATAGGATTGCCTTGCCACCATCATTGTGCCATATCCATGATATATTTTATGTTTCAATTATTAGAAAGTATATACCTGATCCCTCTCATATCATTAAGTATGAGCCGATGGTGATTGATAAAGACTTGTTTTATGTGGAAGAGCCCACTCAGATTATTGATAAAAAAAAAAGATTTTGAGGAATTGGGTCATCCCTATAGTTAAAGTGATCTGGAGATATCATTCTGAAGAGAAAACAACTTGGGAGCTTGAGGAAGAAATGATGAAAGTTTATCCTCATCTTTTTGTTGAATAAGGTATGATAAATTTAGAGGACTAAATTTTTCTTTAAGGAGGGGAGAGTGTAATATCCCCCATTTTTGAAAATTTAGTAAAAAGTTTGTTTGTAAAAATAATGATTATTTAATAATTATTTTATATTAAATGATATTATATTAAAAGTTTATGACTAGGGACCTAAGAGTAAATATTAGAAGTTTGATATAATTTATGAAAGATTTAGATTTAAGTTAAAAAAAAAAAATATTTATATATATAGTGGACATGTGTCACTAGCTAACCTAAGGTTGGTGCCACTTATCTTTGCTCTAAAGATGACACCTAGCTCCTTTCAAACATGCATGACACCTTGCAACTTTTGCATTAGCCAAAACCTAAATAATTAGATGAAAGGTTAAAGAAACAAACCTGAAGAGTTGCAGTGAACGTGAGTTTGAGAAAAGAAGAAGAAGAAGAAGAAGAAGAGCTTGAGGTTTTTCATCAATTTTTCCACATTTGGGATTCAAATAATTTCAAGGCAAGTGTTCTAACCCCATCCCATAGTAAACCTTAATCTCTGTTTCCATTTTTATTCTGCAAAATTTGAAAGATTTCAACTGAGAACCAGACGTTCTTTCGTTTTGATATAAAGCTATGAATCTATAATTTTTTGGTAATCTGACCTCTATGCAATGTTTCGGTCATAACATTTTGTAATAAACTCTGATTTAGACAAGACCTATTCCATTTGAAAGTAGACAAAAAAATCTTTATTTTGATACTAAGATCAAATGATTTTGAGTTTAAATGCCTACTAAGACTTCTATTTAAAATTACCCTACAGATTCTACAAAATAGGGACTGAAATTTCTGATCTCTTGTTGCTTAACTGCTTATAACTTTCTGTTGTGAAATCAGATCCATACAAAGTATATTTATTCAAAGCTACTCTCAAAATTCTTTCTATATATATCTGATTTGAAATTTTTGGAGTACAATTGCTGACTGAAACATCTACTTTCATCGACCCTATGGATTCAGTAAAACAGAGCTAATATTTTCAGACCTTTCACTACGAAATTATCTATAACTCCCTGTTGTAAATTCCAATTCTTGTTAAACTTAATTTGCCTAAAACTAAATTGACAAATATTTCTAATGATACCTATTTTGTATAAATTGGAGCATAATCGGTTATCCAAATAGTTCATACAATGTTCCTATCAAATTCTGCCAGAATCGAGCTTTGGTCGATTTCGACTTTCCTTGTTTCTTCTCTTTGGAAATCGATTTCGGCAAAAACTCTTACTTCATTTAAGCTTTACATTATTACCTTAAATTCCTGTATACTTTTGTCCTTTATTTATTTTTTACATCTGCAGCTATCATCTAAAGATCATGTTTGCATCGTAATGATTCAGCACATGCATCCCATTGTTCCGCATTTGCTTTCGATATGTGCCTCTTCCAGTTTCATTTCTTTAGACATTGAAATTATCTAACTTTCTTATTTCAATTGAGCTATATATGGTTTTTTGAAATCTTTGTATGCTCTTGCTTTTGTTTCCTTTCAAATCTGAATACATTGTGAAAGATTATGTTTGTATCGTATTGACTCGAAAGGCATATGTATATTTCGTTGTTCCGCATGTGCTTCCAATATATGCTAATTTCATTATTCATACTGTCCCTTTGTACTCCGATGTTTGTGGGATATATGTGAACCTTTGCTAGAAATGGTAAAGGGAGTTATGCTTAGAGCCCGCGATGCTCTGCCGGCCTTCTATGACTTCACTCAGACGTGGGTGGATGGAGCTCCCAAACCTGGGAGACTTATGTTTGTTGGTCATTCAGAAATGGATAGACCATATTATGTTATGATCCCACTTCACATTCTATGTGTTTGATATGATATCCAAAGCTTTGGCTATGTTTCTATGTGTGCTTTGGATAAGAATGAAATGAGTGCATCGTCATGTGACATTTGAGCTTCTATTCATGTTTTGTTCTTTGATATATTTTCGAAATGTTATAAGTCTTTGTTATACCTTGAAAGCTACCAGATGTCATTGATATGCTCCTTATGTCAATGATATGCTCCAATTACCCTTCCTCGATTGTATGAATAAAACGTGCTTCGAACGATATGATATTGTGATTCTGCATTCATACAAAACATGCTACTGTTTCATCTTGTATCTCTGCTTTGTATTTTGATACCTCATTTGTTTGAAAACTGTTCTCTTTGCTATGGATATGTTAGTCATTTGCTGAGCTTTATATGCTCACCCCGTTGCTATATAAATTTTTCAGGATAGCTTATCGCTCACTAAAATGTGTAAATTGGATTGAGGCAGTGGAAGACTAGAAGATTTTGGGGCAAATATTTTGTACTTGATAGGTTGATGTTGTATAAGTTCTTTTTGGGTGTAATGAAATATCAATGACAAATCTAGATTGATGTATCTTGTAAATATTTGAAAAGTACCTCTTTTGTTAAGATTTTGGAAATGTTAAGTCTAAACTGTGTACTGATATAAACATGTAGTACATGTTGGTTTTGTGATTGCATTAATTGCCATGTTTATGGATTTATGATATAGTCATGGTTTAGTTAAGTTGCTTTTGGATTTTAAAAATCATCTAGTGACATGATGTATGATTATAGTCTGCACAGGTTTTATATATTGTGGATTGTAGAGGTGAATGACTTGAATGTTTTTTTCTTAGAGACCTCAAATGTGTGATTGGATCCTAGATTGTTTGTTGAATTAAATATTATCAATCTTGAATTAGGTTCACACCTCCTGAATGAGAATTAAATTCGGGGGGGGCGTGACAAATATCCCTTCCAAAAATAGTTTGAAAGCTCTTAGCAAATATCTTTCTAATCTTGAACTTGTAAACAAAATTCTAATATCCCTTCCAAAAAGTTAAGACTCAAAAGTAATGACAATACAAGAATCAAATGACCAAAATAATTTTCTGCTTAAAGTACTTATCGGATTTTTAATGACCTATGAAATGACTTGTATTGAACATAATTAACATAAGAATAATTTTCTAAAGAACAAGAAGGATTTGACATTACAAACTATAGAAGACCACTTGAGAGAAAACTCAAGTGATGATGATGATGATGATGACCTTGAACTCATCATAATAAAATTTAAAAAGTTTATAAAACGAGAATTAAAGAATAAAAATAAACTTAAAAAAATAAAATAACTTGCTATGAATGCAATTTGTCGAGGCACTTCAAAAGCGAATGTCCGCAATTGAAAAGGAAGGTGCTCACAAAAAAAAAAATAAAGTACTCAAGGCGACATGGGAAAATCGACTACATCTGAAGATAATGAGCAAACCAACAAAGACGAGGTAGAGAACTACGCTTTTATGACTCTCAACAACGAGGTAAGTAACTCAACTGAAACTCTTTTACCTTATTATGAAATTACTTATATATTTCATGAAGTTTTACGATCACTTTCAAAAAATTAGGATTTGAAAGTAATGACAATACAAGAACCAAAGAACTTGAACCATTTTCCAATTAAAAAACTTATTGGGTCCTTGATGATGTTCATAACTTGTGTTGAACATGATGAACATGAGAATCACATTACAAAGAACATGATGGATTTGACACTTCGAATAATAGAATACCACTCGAGTGATAACTCAAGTGATGATGATGATAACCTTGAACTTCTCACAATAAAGCTTAAAAAGTTCTTAAAACAAAAATAAAAAAGTAAAAATAAACTTAAAAAGAAAAAGCTGCCAAAGAAGAAAAAAGTCTTCAAGATAGCTTGTGACGAATCGAGCTCATCCGAAGATGAGAAGTAAACCAACAAAAACAAGGTGACGAACTATGCCTTAATGACTTTCGATGATGAGGTAACCAAAACCCCTTTACTTTATTTTAAAATTACTTGATACATTTCATGAGTCATTTTTAAATTAGTTTAGAAAAGTTATATATAAATTATTAATATATATATATATATATATATATATATATATATATATATATATATATATATATTAGACCTTGCTTATCTTTCTAGTGATTTTGAAAATAATCATGAAAATTGTATATTTTATGATAAAGGAATAAAATGTTAGATCTAATTCTTGTACATCTAATAAGATTAATCTTATGTATGTTTTTAAGAAGTAATAATGTATATCATAATGATTTTCGTATTGCTTTTCGATTTCGTTTAAAAATATTTTATGAAATCATACTTGATGATTTAATGATGCATGATAATTTGAAATCTTATGTTTTGGAATTGCGTATTACACTTTTGATCTTATATCTTTCATGACATGATTCCTTTGTATTTATAATTTGTATATCTCATGATATGATTGAATCATTGATGCAAATAAGGAAAATGCATTACTACAACAAACAAAATGATTTTGATTAAAAACGCTTTATGAAATCATGCTTGATGAAATAATATAATGATGATTTGAAATTATACTTAATGAGTTTATATTTCAAAATTATGCATGATGATCTTTTTGATGATGAACTTTGCTTTTAAATGATAATACATATTTTTGTTTGGCATAAAAGACAAAGGCATACTTATATTAAATCAAATCACTTAAATTGAAACAAAAAAGGGAGAATGCATGTTTCTTGAAAAAAATCTCTATCTTATCGAGTTTTCATCTTAGAGATCCTTAGTGATGAATCTATTTATATTTTGAATCTCTTGAACTATTAAAGTGATTTTGATGATTTTGATTTGAATGAGTTTTAACCAAATCATGATTTTGATGATTGTAGATTTTATATGCTTGAATTGAGATCTTATTCTCCTACAATTCTTTTTGCTATTCACTAAAAAGGAGACTTATTCTAGTAAACCATAATATGTTACTTGACATCTTGATAATTTATAACTTGAGTTTTGTTATGTATTATTTCCTTCTTCTTCTTTCTTATTTACAATGACAAAGGGGGGAAAAAAAATCACTAGCATTTCAAGAGATCGATAAATCTCTTCATTTCATTTTGAATCTCTTGAAAGGGACTTTGTTGATTTGACAAATTAAATGAGTTGAAAATAATGATGAATGTTTTAAAAATAAATGTTTGTATCATGTTTGATGATTTTACATTTTGAAATTATGCATGATGAGTTGAAGTGATATTGGTTTAAAAATATTTATTCAAATGCATGAATCGATAATCTTTTTGTCGAATGAATCATAATTTTTCTTGTGAATTCTTGGAATTATAACTTAAGTCTTCTTTTTTAATTAAGATTGTTTCCTATCATACTATCTATTTACAAAAGAAGAAACTTGTCAAAAATGATATATGGTCTTTTGACATTCATGACTTGATTTTTCATCTTTATTATTTACCTTTGTCATGATTTAAAAATTGATGTAAAGGGAAAAGAATTACAATGTTGCATTCTTTCCTTCTTTTTTTTTTATACTGACAAATGGGGAGAAAAACTTGCTAGGAAGCAAAAGTGCTATCTTGTACATCTTAAGAGAGTCAATACTCATGATGCATGAACATCTCAAAAATTTGCTAGCTTGCATATTGGAAAATGATGTAAAACTTACTAAAGTTGCTAACTTATATGTTGTAAAATGAAGTAAACTTTTGCTAGCTTACACTTTGCAAAGGAAGCAAAAATTACATTTCTCAAAAGAGAAGAAAGAAAATTACTAGCTTGCATGATGATAAAACTTGAGATTTATGTTTATAATACAATGATTAAAATTATATCTCAAAAATTGGCTAGATGCACTTCTCCTTTTTGTTGATGATAAAGGGGGAGAAGATATGATGATATGAGAATTATACATGGAAGGATGTAATATACTTTGATATTTTGATACCATGATAATTTAAAATATTTATGATGATGTATGCAAAACTTATGATAATGATCCATGCAATGCAATGATATGTATATAATGTATTACAAATATTCATGATTAAATTTACTTTGACTTGAATTCAACTTGCATTCAAGGTTCTATCAATATTGCATATTGATAGGGGAGTTAAGGTTAACTCTATCATTGTTAGGATCGGAGCGGCACGCATTCAAGGTTCTATCAATATTGCATATTGATAGGGGAGTTAAGGTTAACTCTATCATTGTTAGGATCGGAGCGGCACTAAGAGGGGGGGGGGTGAATTAGTGTAGCAAATTAAAACTCATAAGTTTGAAAATGATTTCGTAAATGCGTAGAGATTTCGATTCAACAATGAATGACTTGGTGAAAGTTACCCGAGTAAAGTGAGAAGACGAAAATCGGAAGCTTGTTGCTATGTAAATAATGGTTTCAAAAAAGTAAATACTCATACATTCAAGGAACACACCAATTCAAAGTGGTTCGGTCAAAATGACCTACATCCACTTGCGAAGCCTTCTTCAATGAGGCTCTCAACTTCTACTAGAAAATCACTTTGAAGGGGAAGGATAAATACCCCTTTTACAACCTTTTACAAGTGGTTCACACTCTTACAAATTTTCAATGAGAAAGAAGGAGGTGAACACTCAAGCAATTGAAAACAAGACTTGCTAAAGACTTTGCTAAGGCTTTATCTCAATCTCTAACTTCTCAAAGGTTGTATTCTCTGCTGAAAATTGAGGGGTATTTATAGGCCCTAAGAGGATTCAAATTTGGGTTCCAAAATTTGAATTCTCTTGGGTTCCTGATACTGGCGGTGCCATCGCCTATCAATGTCTGACACTGATAGTGTTTGGCGGTGCCACCGCCCAGCCCGACGGTGCCACCGCCCGACCTCTTGGGTGCTGGGCGGTGCTACCGCCTAGTCCAGCGGTACCACCGCTTGATCCTCGGGTTTTGGGCGGTGCCACCGCCCAATCTGGCGGTGCCACCACTTGGACTGTTCTAGCTCACTAGTTGGGCTCCAAACTTAGCCCAAACCAGTCCAAATTCGGGCCCAGTTAGCCCCTAACCAGATTATAGGATTAACTCTTAATCCTAACCCTAATTATATGTAAACTACGAAGTTAAGACATAGTCCTAAGCAAGTTTTTAACCGGCAACGTCGAGTTCAGCAAGTAGCCGAGCCTTCTCGGTGATCTCCGCAAACCTCTGACGATCTCTTCGGCGGACTTTCAAAAACTCCGACAAGTCCTTGATTTCCTCTCGGTTGGTTCCGACAACATCTCCGACGAATCTTCGGACTTTTGAACACCCATCAAACTTGACTCCGATAGACTTGCTTTATGTCTTCAAGCTATCATAGTTAATCCTGCACATGTAAAACAAAACTTCGATCGAGATAATTAATCCTAAGTAATTAATCAAGTTGTCCGATATGTCATTGGTCCCTTGACGATTCATTTGATTTTTCATTGCATCGTCCTCTCTTGTGACCTATTACCCAATCAGCTAGTTGACTCCGCAACTCCGATATCCTTGGTGCAATACCCGCTCTTCTTGGCCCGATGCCCGAATCCATGGCCTGAAGCCTTCTGTCGATACGTCGACCGATCCACTGGCCTGACATCCAATCTTCTAACATGTTCCTCCAGCACAACATGATTTTCCTGCTTTAATTGTCTCATTCTGATCGAAGCATCCTGCAACACTCAAAACGCAGATTAAATCATAAACACATAACAAGTGGTTTCATCATCAAAATACGAGATTCAATAATCTTCCCTTTTTTTATGATGACAACCACTTGATGACGGAGTTAACCTTAATTCCCGGAGTTCAAACAAACTCCCTCTATCAATATGTCATATTGATAGAACCTTGAATTCAAGCTGAATTCAAGTCATTACAAATATTCATCATGAATATTTACAACACGTCATCATGCATAACATGATCATACTTCTCCCCCTTTGTCATCAACAAAAAGGTGAAGTGTCACTTTCTATGTGTTTGGGATATAAAGTTTAATACATTGCATGAAAAAATATAGTGTTAAATTTTATCATCATGTAATCGAGCAATTAAAGATGTGCAAGTTTAGCATGTTTGCATTTCTTGAGATAGCAATTGTTTGCTTCTCTTTAGACTATAAGCTAGCAATTTTTATGATATGCAAGTTTTGCTACATGCAAGCTAGCAAACAAAAAAAAAAAATCGAAAGTAAATACAAAATAGCTTTCTTGTGTAAGCTCATGATTCTTGCTTCCTATTGCAATGTGCAAGTTGCAAGTTTTTGAAATATCTAAGTTCAACACATTGCATAATTAATATAATCTCCTAGTTTTATCATCATGCAATTTTGCTATTATCATCGATATGCAGGGTAGTATGATTGCAATTACTACAACATACAAGCAGTAGTTTTGAGATGTTCAAGAAAGCATCTCTTGCTTCTTGAAATATGCAAGTTTGCTAGATGTGCAAGTTAGCATGTTTTACTTTTTGAGATAAGCAAGATTGCACATTTGGTATGCAAATTTATAATATGCAAGTTATCAACTTTTACACATAAAAAGTTAGCAAAAAGATGTGCAAGATGGACTATTTAGCCTCTTTTCAAAATGTGTAACTTAGCACATATTGCTTCTTTGAGATTTGCTATCTCACTTTTGCTTGAGATTACAAGATAGCATTTCTTGCTTTTGAGTTGAGCAAACTAATAAGTTTTGCCCTTTTCTGTGATATGTACATTTACAATTTTTGCTTCTCTTGTCTTGTGCAAGCTAGCTATCTCCCCCTTTGTCATTGTCAAAAAGAAGGGAAGACCCTTTGCATCAATTTCTAAATCATGACAAAGGTAAGTATTAATCTTATTTGTGCATTATTATGTTTTCAAATTAAAATATACATAACTTCAAAACTTTACATTTGTATCTTTACTGCATGCATTATACAAATAAATTAATCACTATGGGCATATCATACATTATACATCATTTTGGTAATAAATCATAGCATTTATCAATATTTTGATCATGATACCAAGCATTCATCATTTAGAGCATTCATGATACATATTATATGCATATATCATCACAATAATAAGTAATTGCATGCATAATTTCAAATCATAAATGTTTCATGATGGTATCAATTTTGTCAAATTATATCCTACCATGCATGTTCATAACTTTTCATTTGGATGCATCAAAATAATATCAAGAGTATTTTATACATAATATAAAATCATCATTTATAATTACATCAATATTCTAATCATTATTTCAATCTACACATCATGATAACAATAAATTTGCACTATAGGCAATCTCATGTTTTATCATTCAAGCTAGCGTATATTTTTGCAATTAGCAAGCTATTAAATTCCTTTTTCTTTTATAACAGTGATTCAATCATATCAAGGCATTTGTATCATAGATACAAAGAAATCATATCATCAAAGATAAGACTATTTGAATACCAAAAGACATGATGTATTTCAACAGATCTCCTTTATTTTTATAAATATCAAAAACAAATGTAGGAGATCAAATGTTATAATACCTTGATTCTTGCATAAGAAGTCTTAATTTATAAATTTTAAAAAATCAAGATAAGTCTTATTCAAATTCAAATCGTCAAATCAAAATCATTTTCAAGAGATTCATAAAAAGAAAAACATAGATAGATTTTTTAATCTCTCAATTCTTTATTAATCATAAAAATTATAATTCAAAAAAAAATCATGATTCATTTCAAAAATTTTCCTCTTTAGTAAACAATAAGAAGAAATATGGGAGTTACATTCAAGAGAATAAGATCTTGATTCACAATAAAATTTCATGTATCGAATATCGAGAAATCAAGATGATGATTCATAAAGAATATCACAAGTTACATTCAAGAGAAAAATCATCATTCATTTTCAAATCATTCAATTTATCAAATCAATATTTCTTGGGTATGCATGATATCAAAACATGGTTTCAAATTTTCAACATATAACATGCATGAATTCAAAAATCGAAAGGAGAAGGGAAGAATTCAAAGGTACAAAGATTTTAACCATCTCATAAACAAATGAAGGATCAAGTCATGAATTCAAAATTCCGTGAATCATTTCACTAAATCTCCTTTTAAATAATCAAAATGATCATCAAAGGAAATCTCATATTATTCCAAAAAATTAAGATCATGATTTTGATAAAACTCATTTCAAATTCAAATTATCAAAATCATTTTTATGGTTCACAAAATTCATAACATAAGTAGATTCATGATTTCATTGATAACAGATTCCCCCCCCCCTTTTTTTTAAAGTGTTTCATTTTAAGTGATTGATTTCATGTTAACATGCTTTTCAAACATGCATCAATGTTTAGGATCAAAAAATGAATTTCATCATAAAACCATCAAGACCAATAAATTACAAAAATCATTATGTATTACTTTAAAATCTCATGCATAAAGTTATTAATCATGGCATCAAAATTTCAATATTTTCATTACAACTTTATGTATTATTAAGTATACAATCGTCAAGCATGACACTATTTTATTTGTGTAATAGCCACTCTTATTATCGGGAATCGTCAATAGTCAATCGTCAATTGTCATTTTTAAAGTATACAATCATCAATCGTCAAGCATGCCTATTTCATTTATATCAAATCAAAACATGTATTATTTTTAAAGTCACTTTTATCACGGTATAAATCGATAATCCATAAATCGTAAAAGATCATTATAGAAATCATCAAATCAATAAACTATAAATTACCCAAAACTCGACATCATCATGCATAGTTTCAAAAAAATAAATTTATTAGGCATGATATCATATTTCATAAGGCATTTTTAATCAAAATCATTTTATTTATCATAAACATACAATTTTCATGATTATTTTCAAAAATACTAGAATGATAAGCATGATTTCATTTATTTTCAAAATATTCATCAGGACATATAAGGCAAAGAAATCATTAAACATAAAGGATATTCATCAATCATGGTTTCATTGAGCATAAGGTATTTTCAACCAAAATCATTTTGTTATTTGTTGTAGTCATGCATTTTTCTTTTTAGGTGAATCCATCTTTTCATGCTTAGTTTTCCATACAAAAGTCATGCATCATGATTAAGCATGATATTAAACTTCTTAATATTTTCATTAAGACATCAAGCATGGTTTCAATCAAAATCAAAAATCATCAAGATATACATTTCTTTCTTCCTAAGAAAAACATACATATGATCATTAGATTTAAATCTAACATTTTATTCTATTAACATAAAACATATAATTTTTTTAAAAAAATAATTATTCAAAAAAAATAAAATGCATCATGGAAAACATCAAGTAATTTCAAAATAAATTAAGGGGGTTTCGATTACCTCATCATTGAATGCCGTTGAGGCGTAGTTCCGTTCTTTTTACTTTTTACTTTTTGTTTCATTTGTAGTTTAAGTTTACCATCACTTGAGCTTATGCTCGAGTGGTCTTCATGTGTTCTATGCCCCAAATCCTTCCTATCCTTTGAAAGGTTGTTCTCGAGTTTCCTTTTTGTCACATTGTTCATTTCGTAGGTCATTAGAGACCCAATTAGTTCTTCGAGAGGAAATGTCTTAAGGTCCTTGGCCTCTTGAATGGCCGTAACTTTTGAATCTTAACTTTTTGGAAGGGATCTTAAGATTTTAGTTACTAGTTCAAAGTTAGAAAAACTTTTACCAAGAGTTTTGAGTCCATTGATGACATCCATGAAACGGGTGTACATGTCTCTGATGGACTCACTTGGTTTCATTCGGAAAAGTTTGTAAGAGTGCACAAGAATGTTGATTTTGGACTCTTTCACTCGGCCAGTGCCTTCATGAGTGACCTCAAGAGTTCTCCAAATATCAAAAGCCGAATCACAAATCGAAATGCGATTAAATTTATTTTTGTCAAGTGCATAATATAAGGCATTCATAGCCTTTGCGTTTAAAGTAAAAACTTTCTTCTCTGATTCATGTCATTCGTTCATCGGAAGAGAAGATTTTTGAAATCTATTTTCAACAATATTCCAAAGCTCGAGATTCAACGAAAGTAAGAAAACTCTCATTCGAGTTTTCCAATAAGTGTAGTCCGTCCCATTGAAAAATGGAGGATGAATGAGAGAGTGACCCTCTTGAAAGCTGTAAAGAGTCATTTCTATTTGGGTGTTAAACCAAAGTAGAAAACCATGGCTCTGATACCAATTGTTAGGATCAGAGCGGCAGTAAGAGGGGGGGCGGGTGAATTAGTGCAGCGGATTAGAACTCATAAGTTTGAAAACGATTTCGTAAATGCGTAGAGATTTTGATTCAACAATGAATGACTTGATGAAAGTAGCTCGAGTAAAGTGAGAAGATGAAAACCGGAAGCTTGCTACTATGTAAATAATGGTTTCAGAAAAGTAAATACACACACATTCAAAGAACACACCAATTTAAAGTGGTTCGGTCAAAATGACCTACATCCACTTACGAAGCCTTCTTCAATGAGGCTCCCAACTTCCACTAGCAAATCACTTTGAAGGGGAAGGACAAATACCCCTCTTACAACCTTTTACAAGTGGTTCACACTCTTATAAATTTTCAATAAGAAAGAAGGAGATGAACACTCAAACAATTGAAAACAAGACTTGCTAAAGACTTTGCTAAGGCTTTATCTCAATCTCTAACTTTTTAAAGGTTGTATTCTCTGCTGAGAATTTAGGGGTATTTATAGGCCCCAAGAGGATTCAAATTTTGAATTCTCTAGGGTTCCCGATGTTGGCGGTGCCACCGCCTATCAGTGTCTGACACTGACAATGTATTGGCGGTGCCACCATCAGAACTCTTGGGTTAATACCCAAGAGAGATGGTTTACTCTGGCATGCAAGAGGGTCACTCTATTACACGTCCGCCTATGTTTAATAGGTCGGATTACACGTATTGGAAGACTCGTATGAGAATCTTCCTTATTTCCATAGATTTTGAGCTTTGGAATATTATCGAAAATGGATTTCAAAAATCTTCTCTTCCGATGAGTGAATGGGATAAATCGGAGAATAAGGTTTTTTGTTTTAAACGCAAAGGCTATGAATGCCTTGTTTTGTGTACTTGACAAAAATGAATTTAATCGCGTTTCGATTTGTGATTTGGCTTTTGATATTTGGAGAACTCTTGAGGTTACTCATGAAGGCACTAGCCGAGTAAAAGAGTCCAAAATCAATATTCTTGTGCATTCTTACGAACTTTTCTGGATGAAACCAAGTGAGTCCATCGGAGACATGTACACCCGTTTCACGGATGTCATCAATGGACTCAAAGCTCTTGGTAAAGGTTTTTCTAACTTTGAACTAGTAACTAAAATTTTAAGATCCCTTCCAAAGAATTGAGATCCAAAAGTTACGACCATTCAAGAGGCCAAGGACCTTAAAACATTTCCTCTTGAAGAACTTATTGGGTCTCTAATGACCTACGAAATGACGTGCCATGATCATAAAGAGCTCAAGAACCCCCTTCCAAAGAACAGGAAGGATATGACACTTAAAACACAAGAAGATCACTTGAAAGGAATGTCAAGTGATGAGGACAATAATGATGACATTGCACTTTTAACTCGAAATTTTAAAAAATTTATAAGAAAAAACAAATTTAAAAATGACACCAAAAACAAACTTGAATATAAAAAGGACCAAGTAATATGCTACGAATGCAAGAAGCCAGGGCACTTCAAAAATGAATGCCCCCAAGCCAAAAAGAAGCAACCGAAGAAGAATAAAGCTTTAAAAGCGACTTGGGATGACTCAAGTGATTCCGAGAATAAAGAAGCTAGCAACAAAGAGGAGGCAAACTTCACGCTAATGGCTTTAGGAGGAGAGGTATATGATTTAATTAATGAAGATTTATCTTTCGATGAACTTTCTATTGTTTTTTATAAATTATTTGATGAGTGTAGAACTATAAGTAAGAAGTTCAATCTATTAAAGAAAGAGCATGTCTTACTAGAAAATAAGCTTGATAATTTTCAAACTCCTCCATGCACTAAGTGTGAACACTTAGAAGCAATAAAAGATGAGAATTTGCTACTTAAAGAGACCTTAAAAGATGAGCAATAAACAAGTTTAAGGTCGGTAGCAAAGGCTTGGATATGATCCTTGCAAACAAGGGTCACGTCGCAAATAGAAGTGGAATTGGTTTTGTGAGAGGATCTCACAAAAATCCTACCACTTTCATTAAAGGACCCACATTACATGTTTCATCTCATTTGAAATGCAACTTTTGTTGTAAATCCAGACATATTGCTTACAAATGTTCATTTAGGAAAATTAGTCCACCTAAAGGAACCATAAATAATTTAATTATAAATGACAAAATTAGTAGATCAATTTTTGAGGCACCCAAAATTAAGTGGGTACCTAAAAACCATCCTCTTTTATAAACAAACTCACAAGCTAGGAGCAAGAGATAGTATCTTGATAATGGATACTCAAGGCACATGACCGGAGATCCATCTCATTTCTCTATGCTCACTAGCAAAGAAGAAGGGTATGTCACATTCGGAGACAATAACAAAGGTAAAATAATTGGCAAGGGAACCATAGGTAAAAAATCAAGTTTTTCAATTGATGATGTGTTGCTAGTTGATGGATTGAAACATAATCTCTTAAACATTAGTCAATTATGCGATAAAGGTTACATCATTAGATTTGAATCTAATATGTGCATCATTGAAAAACCAAATAATAACATATCAATAATTGTCTTAAAACAAAATAATGTCTACACCATCAACCTTGATGAATTTAATAATGAAATGTGCTTTTCTGTTTTAAATGATGATGCTTGGCTTTGACATAGGAGATTAGGCCATGCAAGTATGAAACTAATATATAAGATTTCATCTAGAGAGTTAGTATGAGGGATTTCCAATATAAAGTTTGTTAAGGACAAAGTGTGTGATGCTTGTCAACTAGGAAAATAAATCAAAACTAGTTTCAAACCAAAAAATTAAATTAGCACCACTAGACTATTGCAATTAATCCATTTAGACTTATTTAGACCAACTAACACAATGAGTCTAGGAGGAAGCAAATATGCCTTCGTAATTGTAGATGACTATAGTAGATACACTTGGACCTATTTTTTGGCGCACAAAAGTGATTGTTTCAAATGTTTCTCTAAATTTTGTAAACTTACTCAAAACAAAAAAGGCTTCATGATTTCATCAATTCGAAGTGATCACAGTGGTGAATTTCAAAACCGTGACTTCTAAAGTTTTTGTGAATCCAATGGATATAATCACAACTTCTCTACTTCAAGAAATCCTCAACAAAATGGGGTAGTTGAAAGAAAAAAATAAAAATTTACAAGTAATGGCAAAAACCATATTAAATGAACATATTCTACCTAAGTATTTTTGGGCCAAAGCCATTAATATGGCTTGCTATGTCATGAATAGGGTTCTAATAAGACCATCTTGATCAAAAACTCCCTATGAATTATGGAATAACAAAAAATCAAATTTTTCTTATTTTAAAGTTTTCGGTTGCAAATGCTTTATTTTGAATGAAAAGGATGCCTTAGGAAAATTTGATGCTAAATCCGATAAAGGTATCTTTCTTGGTTACTCTTCCATTTCTAAGGCTTTTCATGTTTTTAACAAAAGAACCTTAGTTATATAAGAGTCTATTCATGTAGTTTTTAATGAAATTTCTGAGTTAAAGAAAAATAATTTTGATGATTATCTTGGTTTTGATAATTTGAATTTAAATGAACCCCCTCCTCAAAATAGCAATTTGGATGCATCTTCTTCCGAAATTTCCTTACCCAAGGAATGGAAGTATATAGATGCTCATCCAAAGGAGCTAATTATAGGAGATACATCAAAAGGGGTTCAAACTCGTTCTTTCTTCAAGAATTTTTATGCTAACGCCGCCTTCCTTTCTCAAATTGAACCTAAATACATTGATAAAGCCTTGAAAGATGATTCATGGGTTATTGCAATGTAAGAGGAATTGAACCAATTTGAGAGGAATGAGGTATGAAAGCTTGTTCCTAGACCTAGTGATCATTTAGTCATTGGTACTAAATGGGTCTTTAGAAAAAAACAAGATGAATGCAGTATCATGATTAGAAACAAGGCTAGATTAGTGGTCAAAGGTTTCAACTAAGAAGAAGGTATCGACTACGAAGAGACCCTCTCTCCTGTGGCAAGATTAGAAGCTCTTAAGATGCTTCTTGCCTATGCTAGTAGTAATAATTTTAAACTATTTCAAATGGATGTCAAAAGTGCTTTCTTGAATGGTTTTATTTATGAAGAAGTGTATGTTGAACAACCTCCCGGATTTGAAAATTCTCTTCTTCCTAATCATGTATTTAGATTGACTAAGGCTCTCTATAGTTTAAAACAAGCTCCTAGAAATTGATATGAAAGGCTTAGTTCCTTTCTTATTTTAAATAATTTTACAAAAGGCAAGGTTGATACTACATTGTTTATCAAATATTTTAAAAATAATTTTCTTATTGTTTAAATTTATATTGATGATATTATTTTTAGTTCTTTGGATGAATCAATATGTGAATTATTTACCAAGTGTATGAGTCATGAATTTGAAATGAGTCTAATGGGTGAATTAATATTCTTTTTAGGATTGTAAATTAAATAACTTAGTATTAGTAAATTTCTTAGTCAATCTAAATATACATTAGAATTGTTAAAACGATTTAACATTGATGGTTCAAAATATATAAACACTCCTATGAGTACTTCCACTAAGTTAGACATGGATGAAAGTGGTGAAAGCTCTGATAAAAAAACATATAGGGGAATGATTGGTAGTTTACTTTACCTCACTACAACTAGACCGGATATCATGTTTAGTGTAGGACTTTGTGTTAGGTTTCAAGCTAATCCTAAATTGTCTCATCTTAAAAGTGTTAAAAGAATCCTTAGATATCTTAAAGGAACTCCTAATTTAGTATTATGGTATCCAAAATCTGATAATTTTAATTTAATAGCTTATTCAAATGCCGATTTTAGCGGATGTAAGATAGATAGAAAAAGCACATATGGAATATCCCAATTTTTAGGACATGCACTTGTTTCTTGGACTTCTAAGAAACAAAATTCGATTGCACTATCTACGGTGGAAGCCGAATACATAGCTGCAAGTGCATACTGTGTATAAGTTGTTTGGACGAAGAATACATTGGAAGACTATGGAATTTACTTGAAGATCATTCTCATAAAATATGATAATGCAAGTACCATTTGTCTTACCAAAAATCTAATTCAATACTCTAGAACTAAGCATATCGACATTAGGCATCATTTTATACGCGATCATGCCCTTAACATCAATTAGTAGATATTTTTACAAAAGCCTTAAATGAAGATCAATTTGACTTTATTAGAAGGGAACTAGGCATGTTAAATTGTCCTTACGAATGAGCTTGATTGTATGTATTTTTCAAAATTTTTCATCCTCTTTCTGGTTTTCGTGGATTTGACTTCTTTCTTATTATTGTAAACCTCTATGCTACCTTGACATGCGTTTGACATTATCCTAGTATATGATGTTGGATGTTTCTTTCTGAAATTTTGTCAACATTTTGATGGCTCCTTTATGTTATTTTGGATGATTTGATGTCTTCCTTGATCAATATTAATGCCTAGTTGAAGATTTGTCAATTTTGCCATCTCCTTTTCAAGATTTTTTTCTTATGAGATGATTTTATGAATGGCTTCAATGATCACGAGTTTTATGCTTAAAACCTTATCTCCTTTTTGTTGATGACAAAGGGGGAGAAGAATGCGCAAAAGATTGATGACTTGTGCAAAATAAGAATTGCAAAAGCTAATATGTTGTGTAATGCAAATGTCTTATATGTATTGATAGCATGATTTATATGAATTGCAAAAGCTTGTGTGATGCAAATGTCTCATATGCATCGATAGCATGACTTATATGAATTGCAAAAGCTTGTGTAATGCAAATGTCTTATATGCATCGCAAATGTGATAGCATGACTTATATGAATTGCAAAAGCTTGTGTAATGCAAATATCTTATATACATCGCAAATGTGATAGCATGACTTATATGAAATGCAAAAGCTAATATGTTGTGTAATGCAAATGTCTTATATGCATCACAAAAATATCTTATATGCATCGCAAAACTTTTTGAGAATATCGTAATATGAAAGTTTTTAGATTGGTTGTCGTTTCATCTCATGTTCATATGAAATCATGCCTTACATTTATATCATGAGATTTATGTTAAAAGTTCATATCTCTTGTCGAAATAATAATTGTCTTTTATCATTCAACTTAAAAATAATTTTCATAGCTTGAAATTATGAGAAATACGAACCCAAAAGCAATTTAAATTTAGAGTCCAAATTTGAATCCTCTTGTGGCCTATAAATACCCCTCAATTCTCAACCGAGAACAAAAAAACTTTCGAGAAGCAAGAGATTGAGATAAAAGTTTTGTTTTCAATAGCTTGAGTGTTCACCTCCCTCTTTTTCTTTGAAAATTTGTAAGAGTGTGAACCACTCCACTTGTAAAAAGTTGTAAGAGGGGTATTTGTCCTTCCCCTTCAAAGTGATTTGCTAATGAAAGTTGGGAGCCTCATTGAAGAAGGCTTTGCAAGTGGATGTTGGTCATTTTGACCGAACCACTTTAAATTATGTGTTCCTTGAATGTGTGAGTATTTACTTTTCTGAAACTGTTATTTACATAGCAGCAAGCTTTCAGTTTTCATCTTTTCACTTTACTCGAGCTACTTTCTCCAAGTCATTAACGAATTAAAATCTCTATGCATTTACGAAATTATTTTCAAATTTACAAGTTTTAATCTGCTGCACTAATTCACCCCTCCCTCTTAGTGCTGCTCCGATCCTAACACGAACCACTATAAAACTCGGTTTGTATTTAATTCTTGCTATTTACCTTTACTGCAAACTACCTTACTTGCTTTACTTTCTCATTACACTCTTCCGTATACTTTCAAGTTAAGCATTTCCGATATCGGATTTCATTGTGCGAAAATATTTTTTGAACAAAAGTGATTTTTATCCACTGAACTAATTCACCCCCCCCCCCCCCCCCCCCCCCCCTCTCTTAGTGTCGACTCGATTCTAACAGACTTGATCTTTCATATTTATGTTTGTATATCTTATATTATGATTTGAACATTAATGCAAAAGAAAAATTGTACCATTATATTCTTTCCTTCTTTGTTATGACAAAAGAGGGAGAGAAAAATTGTTAGCTTGCACATTGCAAAAGAAAAGCAAAAAGTGCTAGTTTGAATGTTAAACTTAGACATGTTATCTCCCAAATGCATAAATTCTTCTTACACATTTTTTGAATCATAATCTTGATTTCTCGATATGTATAACTTGAAAGTTTTTTTTATGAATCAAGATCTCTTATTATTTTTTCTCATATAATTCTCTCTTTTTACTAGAAAGGAGACTTATCAAAATGAGTTATGATCCTTTTAATTTGAGATTTGTTATAACTCCCTTGTGTTTATGATATCTATATCCTATCATCAAATTGATCACTCTTGATGTAAATTTATCATTGCTATTAATATTTGTCATGATTTAAAAATTGATGTAAAGGGAAAAGAATTATAATATTGTATTCTTCCCTTCTTTTTGACAATGACAAAGGGGGAGAAAGGATTGCTAGCTTGCACATTTCAAAGAAAGGCACAACTTGCTAGCTTGCACATCTCAAAAGAGAAGTAAAAAGTGCAATCTTGCCTATCTTTATATTTGTTCATCTCAAGATGCAAAAGTGCTAGCTTGCCCATCTCAAGAAGAAGCAAAAATTGCTATCTTGCAAGTCACGCCCCACCCTCTCGAATTTATCACATTCAAGAAGTGTGACCCTATCTCAAATCGATAATATTAAAATTTTCATCATATAACGAATACAAAATCTAAACTAACATTTAAGGACACTAAGAAACATTCAAACATTAATCACGTTCATAAAACCTATGCAGTTTGTAATTATATATCATATCATTCGATAATTCACATTTATGAAAGCCCAATCCAATTAACAAAATATTAACCTCACTTATAAATCCACAAGCGTAAGAATTTATACAATTAAGACTCCAACCATTTTCCATAAATTTGTATCATCGTAAACTAAACATAACATTCCAAAATTCTAAACGATATAGGTCCTTTAAAATCTTTACATGATATATCAATTCAAACTTGTTGATAATATTTTTATTATATACAAAATATGCTTATCCAACAACCATAATATATCAACCGATAAAATTTGCCCATAATCTAAATAGCCTTCCACTGCCTCGACCTAATTCAAACATCTCAAAGAGTGGCAAGCTAACTTGAAAGATTTATATAGCAACGGAGTGAGCTAAAAAGCTCAGCAAGTGACAAAACATATCTAGAATGAAAAGGAATAATTTCAAACAAACAAGGTATCACAATGCAAGGCAGAATACAAGAGATTCAAGGATACCATCTCATTAGATACAAATTCGTAAATGTCATTTTATTCAAAACATATTTAGTTCATAACAAATAGAGCATAGAGTAATTGGAGTATATCAATGATGTAAGAAACATTTCAAGATAAATAAATGATGTAGGAAATGCTTCGGAGCATATTAATGACAAATGAAATATTTCGAAACATATCAATAGTATATGAAATATTTGAAACCATATCAATAACAAATAAAATATTTTAGAGCTTATCAATGACATAAAATGTTTTGAAGCATATCAATGACATATAGAATATTTTAGAGCATATCAATGGCATATGAAGACCTCAAAGGCATCAGAAGCATTTCAGAACATATCAAAGAACAAGTACGAAATAAAAGCTCAAACATCGTATTTGACGTTGCATTCATATCATTCTTATCCAAAGCACTTACAAAAACACATAATCAAAGCTCTGGATATTATATCGAATACATAGAAGGTACAATAGGATCACAGATAAAATATGGTTCATCAATTTCTGAATGACCACTCGACAGAAGTCTTCCACGTTTGGGATCTCCATTCACCCATATTTGGGTGAAGTCAAAGGGGGCCGGTAAAACATCATGGGCTCTAAGCATAATCCCTTTACCATTTCTAGCAAAGGTTTAGATACTCTCACAAATATGAGAATACAAAAGGACATTATAAATAATAAATTGGTACATATCGGAAGCACATGCGGAACAACGAAATGTATATGTGTCTTTATGAGTCAATACGATACAAACATAATCTTTCACAAATATATTTAAATTAAAAAAAATAAAAGCATGAGCATATGAAAATTCTAAGCAATCGCATATAGCTCAATGGAAGCTATAATACTAGATGAATTCAATGTCCAAAGAGATGAAGTAAGAATAGGCAAAATCGTCCAAAGCATGATTTTGGCAAAATTTACAAGGCACATTAAACAAATAATTTAAAATATCAATTATACTCTAATTTACTCAAAAAATATATCATTAGAAATATATTTTAATCTACTTTCAGATAAAATAAGCTTCATATGACTCGAACTTTCCAACAGAAAGTTACCAATGATTTGGTAACCAAAGGTCGGAGATCAAAATCTCTATTTTGTAGAATTTATAAGGTCGGCTTCAATAGAAAACTAGGTAAGCATTTGGACTTTAAATCTTTTAATCTAGGTATAAAAAGAAAGATCTATGAGTCTAGTTTCTAATGAAATAAGTTTTGAATAAATCAAATTTTCCAACAGGATCTTATAAGCAGTTTAGTATCAAAAGGTCAGAAGTTATGATTCCTGTTTTACAAAATCTATAGGGTTAAATGAAACAGAAATATGGATAAATAATTAGACTCTAAATTTACCAAACTTAGTATCAAAAGAAAGATACATGAGTCTATTTTTAGATAAATTTGGTATTGCCTAAATTAGGGGTCGGTGCAGAAGGTTATAGTTATAATAAGGTAGAAAGGTCAGAATCTCGGATGTTTTTCAGATTTTGATCATTATGTCTAAACAAGAGATATATCAAATGCAAGGCTAGAGCAATTCAAATTTCTCTTATTCAAGGCACAAGCAGAAAATATAATTGTAGTAGAATAGGATTGGAACACTTGCAATAGAAAAGGAACAGAACACTTATAGGAGAAAAGAAACAGAACACTTGCAATAGGAAAGATTGAAACACTTGCAGTAGGAAAGATCGGAACACTTGCAGTAGAAAGGATCAGAAAACTTATAGTAGAAAAAATCGAAACACTTGCAATAGGAAAGATCGAAACACTTGCAGTAGAAAGGATCAAAATACTTATGCTAGGAAAGATTGAAACACTTATTGTAGGAAAGATCGGAGCACTTGTGGGAGAAAAGATGAAAACACTTGCAATAGGAAATATCAGAACACTTGTCTTTCGAAGATTTCGATCCAAAGAAGGTGTAAGCCCAAATCCTTCTTCTACTTTTCCTCCGTCTCCTCTTCCTATTTTGTTTTCTGCATCTATTGTCTTTCTTCCTCCACAGCTATAGCACATGTAGAATATAGAGGCACAATTGCTTGCACTCCCCTCTCCTTTCTTCCTTCCTTTTCTTCTTTTTTCCTAGCTACAGTTGCCACTACCACTGCCACAGTTGCAGCCGTAGCCACAGCCACAGTCGCAGCCGCAGCCACTGCCGCAACCCCTTCCACTTCGCTACTTCCTTTCTCCCTTATGTCATTCCTTCTTTTTCTTTTCCAAATGCAGCTACTATAGCCGTAGCCATGGCCACAGCCATGGCCACCACAACCGTAGCTGCAGCCATAGCCATGGTCATAGCCATAGCCACAGCCACAACCTCTTCTTGCTCTCCTTCTCTTCCAGCTGCAGCCACAGCCACAACCCCTTCTTCTTTCCCTTATCTTCTTCCTCTCCTTCCCTTCTTCCTTCCTCTTCTCTTCTTCTCCTTCCTTCCCTTCTTTCCTAGCTACAACTGGCACAGCTGCAGCCGTGTCTTTCCCTTCTATTCTTCCTCTCCTTCTCTTCTTCCTTCCTCTTATTTTTTCCCAGCTGTAGTTGCCACAGCCATAGCCATGGCCGTAGTTACCATAGCTGCAACCACCTTCCCCTCTTCCTCTTCTTCCCTCTCTTCTCCCTCTTCTTCTTCTTCTTCTTCTTCTTCTTCTTCTTCTTCTTCTTCTTCTTCTTCTTCTTCTTCTTCTTCTCTTATTCTCCTCTTCTCCTCTTCTTCCCTTCTCCTCCCTATTGCATAGTGCCTCCTCTCCTCTATTTCCTCCTACGATAAATAAAGGTGCCATAGCCACCTTCTCCCTCTTCTTCTTCTTCTTCTCTTCTTCTCCTCTTCTTCCCTTCTCCTCCCCGATGCCCCACACCTCCTCTCCTTTGTTTCCTCCTGTGGGAAACAAAGGCGCTATACCCTAGCTACTATAGCCACCTCCCTCTCCTCTCCCTCTTTCCTCTCTTCTCCTTCTTCTTCTTCTTCTTCTTCTTCTTCTTCTTTTCTTCTCTTTTCCCTCTTCTTCTTCTTCTTCTTCTTCTTTTCTTCTCTTTTCCCTCTTCTTCTTCTTCTTCTTCTTCTTCTTCTTCTTCTTCTTCTTCTTATTCTTCTTCTTCGCTTCTCCTCCCCGACACATTGCCTCTCCTTTGTTTCCCATGTGGGAAACAGAGTGTGTGAGAGCCGGTGGGATAAAACCATAATTTTTTTATTCTCTTTTTTTTTTCTTTTTGTGCAACCTAACACTTTGATCACTGAATTTACTATGTTTACATATAGGTCATCTGATTATAAATAGGTCCTTATAAATAATTTTTTAGAAGGAATATTACACTCACCCCTCCTTAAAAGAAAATTTAGTCTTGGTCATACCGCAATCAATGAAAAGATGAGGATAATTTTTCTTCATTTCCTCCTCTAGCTCCCAAATAGTTTTATCAATATAATATAATTATACAATCATCTAATAGTGATTGAAATATCCTTCTCATTGATCTTCAATAGATGGTAATCTGACCTCCGATCAATCTTGGAAAACACTTATACATCTTAAAGTTGATCGAACAAGTTAATAATTCTAGGTAGAGGATACTTGTTTTTAATAGTCACGTGATTCAACTGTATATAATTAATATAAAGCCTCAATGTTCCATCTTTCTTCTTAACTAACAATATCAAAGCACCTCATGATGAAATACTGGGCCGAATAAAACCCTTATCTAGCAATCCTTGTAGTTGCTTCTTCAATTCCACTAACTCAAGTGGTGCTATTCTATAAGGATACTTAAATATTGGAAGTTGTCCCAAGGACCAAATAAAAAATAAATTCTCCCTTTCTATCTGGATGTAATCCGGGTAAATCATCCTGAGATACATCAAGCAAGGAGGTAAATCATGCCTAATATCCTCAAAGTAAAAGAAAGATAGGCTGATCTAGTATGTCAAGAGTGATCATTGTTGTATAACAATCTATATTTGTATAATAAGAAGATAGCCAAACCATACCAAGTATAATATCAAAACACCAAATATCTAGGAGAACCAAATCAGTAAGAAGTTTATGTTTTGTAATAGAAATCAGACAAAATGACCAAATCAAGTTTGTTGTAAAAAAAATCCCTAATAACTATAGTTACATATTGATATCGGTGAGGGTAAAACGCAGAATAGATTTTCAAATAACACCGATGGAATAATTTTTTTTAGATAGAAAACGTTACAGTAGACAAGGAACAAACTGATACCGGAAGCACTAATGAAGCAACTTTGATAAAAATGAAAAGTAGCTCACCACCAAGTTTAAAATCATAATGGGATACAGAAAGTTCATCACCTAACGGAAATTAAACGAGGATACAAAATTAGAAAATAAAAGACTCACCACTCAAGGATGCATCCAAGAGATACAGAGTTTAAGGAGGTTCTATAAGAGAGATTCTGCCCAGATATCATCAGTTTCTACAGTCCTTTCTAAGCCCTAAACCCCAAAATAAATACTAGTGCATGAAACAACCCTTCATGCATAGGAAATTTCGAAATTAAGTGTTTTATAGTTGCCAACCAACTCTATTAATGTATTCCTTAGCCATAAAGAAAAACACCATGATACAGCTTTACAACTGCCAACCAACTCCATTAATGTATTCTTTTGTGTAGGGAATATGCTGATGAGCTGTCTTATTTGAGTAGGCTGAGTTGAAGATTATATAGCAATATTGTTGGTTGAAAAAAATATCATATTATCAGTATGGTCCATATGAATAGATTGTAGCAAATTAGATACTCCCGTGTCAATCTCCCCTGGTTGAAAAAGACTTGTCCTCAAGTTCTTGTTTGTTTCATCATCATGATTATAAAAGGACTTAAATCAGCCACATTAAATGTTGGGGATACTCTGTAATCTTTAAGTAGCTCAATCTCATAAGCATTTTTGCCAATTCTCTTAAGCACCTTGAATGGACCATCAGCCTTTGGTTTCAGTTTTCCAAATTTGCTCAGCGGAAACCTCTCCTTCCTTAGATGAATCCAGACCAAATCACCTGCATTAAACTTCACATGTTTTCTGTGTTTATTAACAACTTGCATGTACCTCTCATTTTGTTTTTCAATGGTTGCTTTCACACCCTCATGCAACTTCTTTATCTGCTTAGCTCTTTCATCAACATCTCCACTAAATTGCTTTGTTATAGAATAAGGGATTAAGTCCAAAGGACCAGCAGGATTAGCACCATAAACTACCTCAAAAGGACTCTTACCAATACTATGATGCATAGAACGATTGTAGGCAAACTCAATTTGTGGAAGAATGACATCCCACTGCTTAATATTCTTGTCAACATAGCTTCTAAGCAAATTTCCCAAGCTTATATTTGTTATCTCAGTTTGCCCATCAGTTTGTGGATGATGCGAGCTACTAAAATTCAAAGAAGTACCCAGCTTCCTCCAAAGAGTTCTCCAAAAATGACTAACAAATTTTGAATCTCTATCAGACACTATAGTTCTTGGAATACCATGCAATTTAACAATCTCCTTAAAATATAAATCAGCAATATGAGATGCATCATTCGATTTATTACATGGAACAAAGTGAGACATTTTTGAAAATCTGTCAACAACAACCATGATAGAATCCTTGTTCCTTTAAGTTCTTGGCAGTCCCAAAACAAAATCAAGACTCACATCCTCCCATGGAGCATTTGGCACTAGCAATGGAGTGTACAAACCAGAATTTTGACTTCTTGTTTTTACCAAATGACACAATCGACATTGCTTCACATGTCTATCCACATCTCTGAACATTTTAGGCCAGTAGAAATTTGATTGAATAAGAGCTAGAGTCTTGTCCCTACCAAAATGTCCTCCCAAAACACCACCATGAGCTTCAACTAGAATTACTTGTCTCAAAGAACAAGATGGAACACACAAAGCATTAGCTCAAAAAAGAAAACCATCAAAGATAAAAAATTATTGAAAGGAACCTAATTTACAATTCTACCATATCGAGCCGAAATCCACATCGTTCTCATATAGATCTTTGAATGTTTCAAATCTAACCACTTTGACTTCCATTGTTGATAATAAAGAATGCTTTCTGCTCAATGCGTCAGCAACTACATTTTGAATACCAGATTTGTGCTTGATTGTAAAGTTGTAAGATTGTAAAAACTCCACCCAAGCTGCATGCCTCTTATTTAGCTTGTGCTGGTGATTAATGAACTTTAATACCTCATGATCATAATATAGAACCAATGGCTTGGCAAGAAGGTATTGACTACAATGAGACAAAGCTCGATAAATTGCATAAAACTCCTTATCATAAGTAGAGTATTTCTTTCTCGTATCATTCAGCTTTTCACTAAAAAATGCAATGGGCTTTCCGTCTTGGCTCAAAACAGCACCAATTCCCACATTAGATGTATCACATTCAACTTCAAACACATTATCAAAATTTGGTAGAACTAAGATAGGAGCTTCGGTCACCTTTCTTTTCAAAAGCTCAAAAGCATTATTAGCTTCACTAGTCCATTTGAATTTGTCACATTTCAAACATTCAGTGATTGGAGTGACAATAGAGCTGAAACCCTTGATAAATCTTCTGTAAAACGAAGTTAAGCCATGGAAACTCCTCACATCATGCAATGAAGCAAGTGTTGGCCAATTGAGAATAGCCTCTACCTTACTTTGATCCATCATGATTCCATCTTTTGAAACAATATACCCCAGAAACACCACACTAGTAGTAAAGAAATCACACTTCTTTTGATTATCACAAAGTTTTTTATGCCTCAAAATAAGAAAGATCTCTTTCAGATGATTCATATGCTCCTCTTCGCTCTTGTTGTACACTAATATATCATCAAAATAAACTACAACAAATATTCCAATGCATGGCTTAAGTATGTGATTCATAAATCTCATGAAAGTGCTAGGAGCATTAGATAGCCCAAATGGCATAACCAACCATTCATATAAACTTTATCTAGTTTTAAATGCTATTTTCCACTCATCTCCGGGCCTCATTCTTATTTGGTGATAGCCACTCCTCAAATCAATTTTTGAGAAAATACAAGCACCACACAATTGATCAAGTAAATCATCTAACCTTGGAATAGGAAAGCGATAGTCCATTGTGATTTTGTTGATGGTGCGACTGTCCATGCACATTCTCCAAGAACCATCCTTCTTAGACACTAATAAGGTTGGAACCGCACAAGGACTCATGCTCTCCCGGATTAACCCTTTTTCAACCAATTCATTAACTTGCCTTTGAAGTTCTTCATGCTCCTTGGGACTCATTCTATATGCTGCCTTATTAGGTAGAACAGCCCCTGGAATAAGATCAATGTGATGCTGGATATCTCTCAAGGGTGGAAGGCCATGTGGAATCTCTTCTGGTATAACATCTTCAAACTCTTCCAGCATTTGTTTCATGATTACTGGTGTCTCCTTATGTTGTTCATTTTCCTCAACTACTACTAAAGTCATAACATGACCTCCCTTGTCTAATTCATCTTTGCATTCACCATAGGATATAAAAGCGCTAACTTTCTTCTTTGGTGTATTGATTTCGGATGGTTGTAATGGAGCTAAAATAATATTCTTTTCATTCACCTTAAAAGAATAAGTATATTTGTAGCCATCATGCAACACCCTTCTATCATAATGCCAAGGTCTTCCCAATAGCAAGTGACAAGCATCCATAGGAGCAACATCACACCATACTTCATCTTTATAATACTTGCCAATAGAAAATCAAACTAAACATCTTTTAGTTACATTGATGTCATTTTCTTTTTGCAGCCAACATAATTGGTATGGATGTGGATGAGGGATGGTATCCAACTTTAGCTTCTGTACCATCTCTAAAGAAACCATATTCTCAAAGCTGCCACTGTCGATGATCACCAAGCACACCTTGCTAAGAGAAGTGCATTTAGTGTGAAACACATTTTTCCTCACCCAACTTTCATCGTCGGCCACATAGGACACTTGTAAACTACGTTGTAATATAATAGACAAACCATGATCAGCATAAGTAATCTCTTCCTCATCATCATTGTATTTTGGTTCGTCCTCAGCTTCATCTTCTCCTCCATCACTATGATCTTCAACCAAAGTTACAATCCTCCTATTTGGACAATCTGAAGCAATATGCCCAAAACCATGACATTTGAAACATTTTCGGCCACTTGGGGTAGAAGAATTAGGTGTTTTTTTGCTGCCAGCAGATTCTTCACCCTTTTTTTGCACCTTCGATATCACCTTGCTTTAGACAGTAGGCTTGGAACTTCCTCCTTTTATATAGCCTTCTTTTGAGTCGTACCGAAAACTCTTTTCAAACTTCCGTTGCTTTTCAACTTTTAATGCCAGCTTGCTCACATCATTTAAAGACCAATATGGTTGTAGCTGAACAACTTTAGCAATGTCATACTTCATACCTCCTAAGTATCTTACAATTGTTTGCTCTTTCGGTTCCACAAGCTCTCCTTTTAACATCAAATTATCGAATTCTGCAATGTACTCCTACACACTAAGATCTTTTTGCTTGAAATCATATATTTTGAGAAAGATCTCTTGCCTATAATTATGAGGTAAATATTTTCTCCTTAGCTCCTTTTTCATTTTCTCTCATGTAATGATCTTACTCTTCCCCTCACGTTCTCTTTGTTTCTTCAAATTTTCCCACCAAAAAGATGCATTCTGCCTGAGTTTTAGTGCCACAAGTTTGACCTTCGTTTGTTCTGGTGGTTCATGAAAATCAAAAATTCTTTCTACTATATTAAGCCAATCGATAAAGTCATTGTTGGGAAATCTTGGGGGCGACATCATATGCGCAGCGGAAGAACAAGAAAATAAAATCCCCGATTCCCAAAAAGATGTTCGTCGTCGTGTGAAGATTGGTGCGCAAAATCTGCGAAACTTAAAACTGTGTATAGAGTAGATTGTGTTACCTAGGGAGATCGTATATCCCTGTTTCCTTGCAGATCCTTAGGAGAGGGTGAAGGAGGTCAAGCGTCCTCCTCTCTAACGGTGATCCACACAGCAGGATTGCGACGATACTCCTCAAAACTCCAGGCCTGCTCTGAGGTGGAGAGGGAGAGGAGAATAGGAAAGGCAAGCAAAGACTCTAGCCTATGAGGCTCTGAATCCCTCCTATTTATAGAGGTCCCCTATCAAACCCTAATGGGTCCTCCCCTAGTGGGTATTGGATTTGCATCCAAAAAGACAAGGGCTCCGTCGGATATCTCATATCCGAACCTCTACTCATCGCAATGCCTACCATATGTATGTGACCCTCTAGGCCCAATATCGAGCTGGTCGTGAGTCATACCCGTCAGAACTCCTTCTAACTCAATGAATTATTATCTCTGTAATAATTCACTCGACTCATCGACTACGGACGTACTAGACCACTACGCCGTAGTCCCCAGACGATACAGGGGAATCCAATCCATTGGACCTGTCTGTCCTCAGTTACTGTGTACCTATAGTCCCTCATCCATCTAATATCCCAGAGACCGTATATCGAGCATGGTGTTGTCAGACCCATACGGTTTCTACTCGAGTCTCGCTCTAATCGGATTCTCCCGGAGAACTCTTTCTCTCTCAACCCGAATGACCCTGGCCAGGGATTTGTCTGAGCAAGAACACATGGGATATTTCTCTCATGACGCCGAGAGTGGATGATCCTCTATCGACACTCAATAGCCCTCGTAAGGTCGACTACCACTCCTAATGACCAGTTGTACTAGATCTGGGACAGCCAAACCTATAAGTCTGGTATCAAAGAGTGGAGCACTCATATAGGACATCCTTGGTGTCTCAAGTCTAAGGACCAGATACACCACTAGGACTACGGAATCGCTGTCTGATAATAAGGCATCATCAACCATCCAGCATTCCGTAAGCGGATCAATCAGTGAACTCATTCTCCAATGAGCACCTGTACTATATCCCTAGTGTCCCTACACGAGCAGCTATGAGACCAACTACATCCATCATATGGACGGGTATATAGCACACCAGTCTGTCCGGTTATCACGATGTCCCTCTCGAGTAACCTATGACCGGGATTATTTAGGATATGTGTTTAAAGGTGAATCGATCTCATTATCGTGATCTCATCACGATCTTATTCCCATTGCATAAATCCAAGGACATCACAATATATATATATATATATATATATATATATATATATATATATATATATATATATATATATATATATATATATATATATATGCATTTATGCAATAGTTATAAAGTGATATACGCCA
Organism: Musa acuminata AAA Group; assembly: GCF_036884655.1. Classification (NCBI taxonomy): domain Eukaryota; kingdom Viridiplantae; phylum Streptophyta; class Magnoliopsida; order Zingiberales; family Musaceae; genus Musa; species Musa acuminata. Next base: position 14,858,226 of record NC_088340.1, read on the forward strand.
AAATATAATAAGCAAAAAGATTCTGTATCAAGTCACACGTGCCATCACTCACGTGATTGGCTTTCTGGGCACCTATGACTAACAATCTCCCACTTGACCTAAAGCCAATCACCTATGTGTCTGATCCCCATCAGACCCTTGTGACGCTCAAAGACAAAATGAGACAACGGCTTTGTCAGTGGATCTACAATGTTATCTTCGGATGGAACTCTTTCCACTGCTACATCTCCTCGGGTTACGATCTCTCTGATAAGCTGGAACCTCCTCAGAACACTTCTGATGAGACTCGGGTTCCCTTATTTGAGTAATCGCCCCATAGTTGTCGCAATATAAGGAAGTCGACTTCTCGCTATCCGGAACGACTCCCAAATCTGTATTGAACTTCTTCAACCAGACTCCCTCCTTTGCTACATCTGATGCAGCAATGTACTCCGCCTCTATGATCGAGTCAGTAGTAGTATCTTGCTTGGAACTCTTCCAGCACACTGCTCCTCCATTCAAGGTGTACACATACCCTGAATTCGACTTGCTATCATCGACATCAGACTGAAAACTTGAGTCACTGTAGCCTTCAACCTTAAGGCTATTACCTCCATATACTAGTAAAAGATCCTTAATCCTTCTTAAGTACTTAAGGATACACTTTACTGCTTTCCAGTGCTCCAAGCCTGGATCCGCCTGATACCTGCTCTTGACACTTAGAGCATGCACTATATCAGGCCTAGTACATAGCATGGCATACATGATAGACCCTATTGCTGAGGCATAAGGTATCATATTCATGTTCGCCCTTTCTTCTGGAGTCTTTGGGGACATACTCACAGAAAGCAATATCCCATGTCTCATCGGTATGAGACCTCTCTTGGAATTTTCCATGCCAAACCTTTTGACAATGGTTTCTATGTACCTAGATTGGGACAAGCCAAGCATCCTCTTGGATCTATCTCTATAGATTCTAATCCCCAAGATATAGGATGCTTCCCCTAAGTCCTTCATGGAGAAGTGTCTAGATAACCAAGCCTTTACTGTGGATAGCATTCCTACGTCGTTCCCAATGATGAGGATGTCATTCACATTTAATACCAAAAAAGGTAATAGCACTCCCACTTACCTTCCTGTACACACAAGGCTCATCTTCGTTCTTAACGAAGTCATAAGATCTGATTGCCTCATCAAATCTTATGTTCCAACTTCGGGAAGCTTGCTTTAGTCCATAAATGGATCTAAGCAACCTACACACCTTATCTGGGCAGTTCTTGGACACGAATCCCTCAGGTTGCATCATATACACCTCCTCCTCGAGGTTCCCATTGAGGAATGCGGTTTTCACATCCATCTGCCAGATCTCATAATCATAGTGTCCTGCAATAGCTAATAGAATTCTGATGGATTTTAGCATTGCTACGGGTGAGAAGGTTTTGTCGTAGTCAACACATTGCCTTTGATGATACCCCTTAGCCACTAGTCTTGCTTTATAGGTCTCTACCTTTCCATCTACTCCGATCTTTTTCTTAAAGATCCACTTGCAACCGATGTGTACAATACCTTCGGGCGCATCAACTAGGTTCCAAACCTTATTAGAGTACATAGAATCCATCTCAGAATTCATGGCTTCTTGCCACTTCCCGGAGTCTATACTCATAATAGCCTCCTCGTAGGTCTGAGGATCAATATCCTCAACATCCTCTCCTCTAATATGTCCCACATATCTCTCAGGAGGATGGTATACTCTATCAGACCTGCGTAAAGTTGAAACTTGTGTATTAGGTACCTGAACAGACTCGGGCTGTAGAGTGGTGCTTGAGCTTGGTTCTACAACCTCGCTCAACTCTATCATTCTCCCAGTGTCTCCGCCAAGAATGTGTTCCTTCTCAAGGAACACTACTCTCTTAGCTACAAAGACCTTTTGGTCCTCGAGATGATAGAAATAATACCCACAAGTTTCCTTAGGGTATCCCACAAATTTGTATCGCTTTGTCCTTGATTCTAACTTATCGGGGTTGTGTTTTTTAACGTAGGTAGGGCAGCCCCAAATCTTAACAACCTTAAGATCAGGCTTCTTCCCTTTCCATATCTCATATAGTGTAGACACTACCGACTTAGTTGGAACTCTATTTAGAAGGTAAGCTGTGGTCTCCAGGGCATATCCCTAGAATAAGATGGGTAGGTCAGCGAAACTCATCATGGACCGTATCATATCTAATAGCGTACGATTCCTCCTTCTAGAGACACCATTGAACTGAGGTGTATAAGGAGATGTCCATTGGGATAATATCCCATGGTCCTTGAGGACTTGAGTAAACTCTGTACTTAAGTACTCACCTCCTCGATCTGATCGAAGAGTTTTGATACTCTTTTCAGTCTGGTTCTCCACCTCATTCTTATACTCTCTGAATTTCTCAAAAGCCTCGGACTTGTACTTCATTAAGTACACATATCCATACATTGAGAAATCATCAGTAAAGGTAATGAAGTAGGAGTAACCACCAATGGCATGAGTTGACATGGGTCCACATACATCACTATGTATGAGTTCCAACAGCTCAATGGCTCTCTCTTCAGTTCCACTAAATGGAGAGTTGGTCAGTTTTCCACGAAGGTAAGGCTCGCAAGTTGCATATGACACATAGTCGAATGGATCTAAATATCCATCATTTAGCAACTTTTGAATCATTCCCTCATTGATGTGACCTAGCCTACAATGCCATAGGTATGCACTGTTCATCTCATCTCGTTTCCTCTAGGACACATTTACATTCATGATATGTGGAGTAGTGTCTAGCATAAATAAACCTTTATGCAATATTCTACTAGCCAATCTCCCCTCGGCTTTGCTAGAATTTACAATAAATTGTAGATGTGATAAGCAATACTGGTATCCAATACCAATGCACTATCACAAAAATCTAATAATTGGAGATTGATCATGAATGTACCTGAAGCTTCTCCAAGCTTCTATTTCGCCCTTTCTGCAAGGTACTCTTTGCAGTTCCTCTTCCATTGCCCATCTTTACCACAGTGGAAGCACTGGTCTTTGTCCTTTGCTGGGTCTTTCTTAGCAACCTTTGCTTTACCTAGTCTGCCCTTGCCCTTTCCCTTCTTAAGGGACATTTCTGTTTTCCTTTTCTTTCTGGTCTCACCAGTGTAGAGAACTGGCTTCTCTTTCTTAATAGTACTCTCTGCCTCCCTCAACATATTGAGGAGCTATGGGAGAGTCACCTCAAGCTTGTTCATATTAAAATTCATTATGAACTGTGAAAAGGAATCTGATAGGGACTGAAGCATAATGTCCACACACAAGTTATCCTCTAGGACCATTCCTAGACCTGTGAGTTTCTCTATCCACTCAATCATTTTTAGGACATGGTTCTGAACCGGTGTCCCCTCAGTCATCCTAGCGCGGAAGAGGCTCTTGGATATCTCATATCGCTGAGTCCTTCCCTGTTCCTCAAACAATTTGCGGACATGTAGGAGAATGGATCTGATATCCATCTTTTCATGTTGTCTCTGTAACTCAGGAGTCATAGAGCCCAACATATAGCACTGAGCAAGAGTGGAGTCATCAATGTACTTCACATAGCGAGCGATCTCATCCTTGTTTGCCCCTTCTTCGGGCGTAGGCATCACTGTATCAAGGATGTACACGATTTTCTCCGCTGTGAGAACAATTCTCAAGTTACGGAGCCAATCCGTATAATTTGGACCAATGAGCCAATTGACATCAAGTATGCCACGTAAGGGATTTGAAAGCGACATTTTCTGAAAATAAAGATGCAGCAGAAATGAATAACATGCAGATTTTGCAAGAAATAAACTATCAAGATATGGACTTCTATCTTAATATGCTCCTACTATTTTACTAACGAGTCACGCGACACCCTCAGCACGTGAAACGGAAGTCTCCGGCAGACTTCTAGTGGGGATCAGGATCCAATTAGTGTCTTAGTGTAACCTCGAGGGACTCGACCAATCACACTAAGCCTAAAAGGTAGGCAACTCTTGCCGATCACAACTCCTTGTGATTCCCGTCCTGTTCGGCCTCCGAATCACCATGGCCTCGAGGGACTCGACCAACCATGATGCTCAGTTAAGTCAACACCTTCGTTACAAGATGAGTCTGATTTGATGATATACCCTCGAGGGACTCGACCAAGCATACCATGCCCTCAGGTCACCGGTGACATCTCTATGTCGTAAGCAATATAGCGAATCGCGATATAGGTGAGTCTCGAGGGACTCGACCAACTCAACCTACACCAGGAATCAGTTCCTACTTATAACGATGGAAGGCCACGTGGGTCAATCTAATTGCCTCACGTTTACCGACTTAATATTATCGAGAGATGTTTCTATGATTTGGTCTCCTAATATGACATGTCACACATATACATATTTAATATATATTTACATCGCATGCAAATATATATACATATCTAGTATGTGTATAAGCAATCACACCAGATGATCATGGACCATAACCTAATATGATTAGGCCCGAGCCAGTAGGCCTAATCACTCACATCAAGATCTATGTATGCAACGCATCTCCATGCCCTGTGATCGTCCATCTCGTCCTCGTCGGTTCCGTCGACATCTTGATGCATCTTCATGCATCACGATCGTCCGTCTCGTGGGTCCCGCTATCGCATCCACGCTCCCGCTGTGCCTCCTCATGTGATTACAACTTAATCATAGGCACGCAGGCCCGACAATAAATGAGAAATATAATGGAGGCACGCAGACCTCAATAATAATTATCACAAATACACACATCACACGGTCAATGATCATCCGTCCACACATCATACATCACATGTATAAATAATCATCATCATGTAGGACTACTAGATAATAATAAAAATAATAATCAACTAAACCTTTTAATTAATTAATATTTTTTGAAATTAGGGACATGTAGGGAATTTCTCAATGCCTAAGGGTATTTTCATAATTTAGATAAAAGACAGAAACTGGAATTTCTCAAATTCACAGGGGCAAAACTATCTTTTTTCCCAAAACCCTAATTCCCTCTTACTGCTGCCGCCGCCACCCTGTTGGCGGCGGCCTGTGCAGCGGGGCGAGGGTGCTGCCCACGCCTGCAGGCGGCACGCCCGCTGGCGGCCGCCCTTGTGTGGGGGGGGGGGGGGGGGGGGGGGGGGGGGGGTGGGGTTTCGCCCGCGGGAGGAGCGGTGGCAAGCGCCGCTGCCCTGCGGTGCCTCACCGCACGGGAGAAGCGGCCGCAAGCACCTCTGCCCGCGAGCTGCTAGCCCCGTCGGAAGCAAGCCTGCTGCAAGCAGGCCACCAGCCGGCTGCTGCAGACGCAGCCCCGGTGCTGCCTGCCTTCGGCTTCGCTGCATGCACGTAGATCGAGGGCAGCAACTGTTGCTGCCCTTCCTTGTTTTTGAGTCAACGATTTTGACGTCAAAATTCTTCCTAAAAAAAACACACGCAATTCAAAACCAATCATTCGCACGAACAACCTGGCTCTGATACCATTGTTGGGAAATCTTGGGGGCGACATTATATGCGCAGCAGAAGAACAAGAAAACAAAATCCCCAATTCCCAAAAAGATGTTCGTCGTCGTGCGAAGATTGGTGCGCAAAATCCGCGAAACTTAAAATTATGTATAGAGTAGATCGTGTTTCCTAGGGAGATCGTATATCCCTATTTCCTTGCAGATCCTTAGGAGAGGGTGAAGGAGGTCAAGCGTCCTCCTCTCTAGCGGTGATCCACACAGCAGGGTTGCGACGACGCTCCTCAAAACTCCAGGCCTGCTCTGAGGTGAAGAGGGAGAGGAGAATAGGAAAGGCAAGCAAAGACTCTAGCCTATGAGGCTCTGAATCCCTCCTATTTATAGAGGTCCTCTGTCAAACCCTAATGGGTCCTCCCCTAGTGGGTATTGGATCTGCATCCAATAAAACAAGGGCTCTGTCGGATATCTCATATCCGAACCTCTACTCATCGCAATGCCTACCATATGTGTGTGACCCTCTAGGCCCAATATCGAGCTGGCCGTGAGTCATACCCGTTAAAATTCCTTCTAACTCAGTGAATTATTATCTTTGTAATAATTCATTCGACTCATCGACCATATGTGTGTGACCCTCTAGGCCCAATATCACTTTATAACTATTGCATAAATTGATATATATATTGTGATGTCCTTGGATTTGTGCAATGGGAATCGGATTGTAATGAGATCATGATAATGAGATGATTCACCTTTAAACACATATCCTAAATAATCCTGGTCATAGGTTACTCGAGAGGGACATCATGATAACCGGATAGACTGGTATGCTGTATACTCATCCATATGATGGATTCAGTTGGTCTCATAGCTGCTCGTGTAGGGACACTAGGGATATAGTACAGGTGCTCATTGGAGAATGAGTTCACTGATTGATCCGCTTACGGAATGCTGGATGGTTGATGATGCCTTTTTTTCAGACAGCGATTCCGTAGTCCTAGTGGTGTATCTGGTCCTTAGACTTGAGACATCAAGGATGTCCTGTATGAGTGCTCCACTCTTTGATACCAGATTTATAGGTTTGGCTGTCCTAGATCTAGTACCTGTATGTCCTGTATGAGTACTCCACTCTTTGACACCAGCGATTCCGTAGCCCCGGTGCTGCCTGCCTTCGGCTTCGCTGCATGCACGTAGATCGAGGGCAGCAACTGTTGCTGCCCTTCCTTGTTTTTGCATCAACGATTTTGACGTCAAAATTCTTCCTAAAAAAAACACACGCAATTCAAAACCAATCATTCGCACGAACAACCTGGCTCTGATACCATTGTTGGGAAATCTTAGGGGCGACATCATATGCACAGTAGAAGAACAAGAAAATAAAATCCCCGATTCCCAAAAAGATGTTCGTCGTCGTGCGAAGATTGGTGCGCAAAATCCGCGAAACTTAAAATTGTGTATAGAGTAGATTGTGTTACCTAGGGAGATCGTATATCCCTATTTCCTTGCAGATCCTTAGGAGAGGGTGAAGGAGGTCAAGCGTCCTCCTCTCTAGCGATGATCCACACAGCAGGGTTGCGACGACGCTCCTCAAAACTCCAGGCCTGCTCTGAGGTGGAGAGGGAGAGGAGAATAGGAAAGGCAAGCAAAGACTCTAGCCTATGAGGCTCTGAATCCCTCCTATTTATAGAGGTCCTCTGTCAAACCCTAATGGGTCCTCCCCTAGTGGGTATTGGATCTGCATCCAATAAGACAAGGGCTCCGTCGGATATCTCATATCCGAACCTCTACTCATCGCAATGCCTACCATATGTGTGTGACCCTCTAGACCCAATATCGAGCTGGCTGTGAGTCATACCCGTTAGAATTCCTTCTAACTCAGTGAATTATTATCTTTGTAATAATTCACTCGACTCATCGACCATATGTGTGTGACCCTCTAGGCCCAATATCACTTTATAACTATTGCATAAATGCATATATATATTGTGATGTCCTTGGATTTGTGCAATGGGAATCGGATCGTAATGAGATCACGATAATAAGATGATTCACCTTTAAACACATATCCTAAATAATCCTGGTCATAGGTTACTCGAGAGGGACATTATGATAACCGGACAGACTGGTATGCTGTATACTCATCCATATGATGGATGCAGCTGGTCTCATAGCTGCTCGTGTAGGGACACTAGGGATATAGTACAGGTGCTCATTGGAGAATGAGTTTACTGATTGATCCGCTTACGGAATGCTGGATGGTTGATGATGCCTTTTTGTCAGACAGCGATTCCGTAGTCCTAGTGGTGTATCTGGTCCTTAGACTTGAGACACCAAGGATGTCTTGTATGAGTGCTCCACTCTTTGATACCAGACTTATAGGTTTGGCTGTCCCAGATCTAGTACAGCTGGTCATTGGGAGTGGTAGTCGACCTTACGAGGGCTATTAAGTGTCGATAGAGGATCATCCACTCTCGGCGTCATGAGAGGAATACCTCATGTGTTCTTGCTCAGACAAATCCCTGGCCAGGGTCATTCAGGTTGAGAGAGAAAGAGTTCTCCAGGAGAATCCGATTAAAGCGAGACTCGAGTAGAAACCGTATGGGTCTGACAACACCATGCTCGATATACGGTCTCTGGGATATTAGATGGATGAGGGACTATAGGTACATGGTAACTGAGGACAGACAGGTCCAATGGATTGGATTCCCCTGTATCGTTTGGGGACTACGGCGTAGTGGCCTAGTACGTCCGTTGTCGATGAGTCGAGTGAATTATTACAGAGATAATAATTCACTGAGTTAGAAGGAGTTCTGACAGGTATGACTCACGGCCAGCTCGATATTGGACCTAGAGGGTCACACACATATGGTAGGCATTGCGATGAGTAGAGGTTCAAATATGAGATATCCGACGGAGCCCTTGTCTTATTGGATGCAGATCCAATACCCACTAGGGGAGGACCCATTAGGGTTTGACAGGGGACCTCTATAAATAGGAGGGATTCAGAGCAGGCTAGAGTCTTTTGCTTGCCTTTCCTATTCTCCTCTCCCTCTCCACCTCAGAGCAAGCCTGGAGTTTTTAGGAGCGTCGTCGTAACCCTGCTGTGTGGATCACCGCTAGAGAGGAGGACGCTTGACCTCCTTCACCCTCTCCTAAGGATCTGCAAGGAAACAGGGATATACGATCTCCCTAGGTAACACAATCTACTCTATACACAGTTTTAAGTTTCGCAGATTTTGCGCACCAATCTTCGCACGATGACGAACATCTTTTTGGGAATCGGGGATTTTATTTTCTTGTTCTTCCGCTGCGCATATGATGTCGCCCCCAAGATTTCCCAACAATGGTATCAGAGCCAGGTTGTTCGTGTGAATGATTGGTTTTGAACTGCGTGTGTTTTGTTTAGGAAGAATTTTGACGTCAATGTCTCCAACACGCTGTTAGGATCGGAGCGGCACTAAGAGGGGGTGGGTGAATTAGTGCAGCGGATTAAAATTTTGGTTTCGACAAATCTTTTGATACGATAAAAATCGAACTTGAAAAGCTTAACTTGAACGCGTGTTCATAAAGGTATGCAGCAAAGGTAATGAGGAAATAAAGCACGTAAGAAGGTTTGCAGTAATGTAAATAGCAATAATAAAATGCAAACCAGAGATCACGCCGATTTTAAAGTGGTTTGGTCAAATGACCTACATCCACTTGCGAGGCCCTCTTCGATGAGGCTCCCACCTTCCACTAGCAAATATCTTGAAGGGGAAGGGCAAATACCCCTCTTACAACTTTTTACAAGCGGTTCACACTCTTACAAATTTTCATCAAGAAAGAAGGAGGTGAACACTCTAGCAAATTAAAAACAAGACTTACTAAGACTTTTCTAAGACCTTTCTCTCAATCAATTGCTTTTCAAAAAGTTGTAATCTCAGCTGAGATTTGAGGGGTATTTATAGGCCTCAAGAGGATTCAAATTTGGGCTCCAAAATTTGAATTCTCTTTGGTTCCCGATGCTGGCGGTGCAACCACTTGTTAGTGTCTGACACTGACAGTGGACTGGCGGTGCCACCGCCCAACCAAGCGGTGCCACCACCTGGCTCTCGGGTGCTGGGCAGTGCCACCGCCTGGTTCTCGGGTGTTGGGCGGTGCCACCGCCAGACCCTTCGGTTCACTAGTTGGGCTTTAAATTTAGCCCAAACCAAGTCTAATTTTGGGCCCAGTTGGCCCCTAACCAGGATATAGGATTATCTTTTAATTCTAATCCTAATTATATGTGTACTACATAACTAAAAACATCACGAGCAAGTTTTCAACCGTGAACTTCGAGTCTTGTTTCGGCAAGCTTTCCGACGAACTTTCGGCGGACTTCCGATATGCCCTCGGATTTCTTCCGACGAACTCCCAGCATGCTCTCGATCTTGTGACAACTTCAACGAGTAGCCAAGCCTTCTCGGTGATCTCCGCGAATCTCCAACGATCTCTTTGGTGAACTTCCAAAAATTCCGATAGGTTCCCGATTTCTTCTCGGTTGGTTCCAGTATCATCTCCGACGATTCTTCGGACTCTTAAACATCCATCGAACTTGACTCCGGTATTCTTGCTTTATGTTTTCTGGTTATCATAGTTAATCCTGCACACTTAACTCAATAATATGGATTAGATCAATTAACCCATCAATTGATTTTATCATCAAAATCCAAGATTCAACAATCTCCCCCTTTTTTATGATGACCATCAATTGATGACGGAGTTAAACATAACTCCCCCTATCTATATATCATATTATGAGAAGATAAAAATACTTGATTTTCATCCCATTGAATTTAAGCATAAACCGATAAGTTCTAACCGTTGAACTTATCGTTATTCTCAATAAGCATAAGTAAATATGAAACTTCGATGAAAATCATTTTCAAGTCGAATGATAAGAGAATTTTTATTACGACAGGAGATAAAAATTTTCAACATGAATTTCATGATATAAATGTAAGGCGTGATTTTATATAATCAACCAATCTAAAAACTTGCGATATACTCAAGGATTTTGCAAGGCATATAAGATGCAATATACTCAAGGATTTTGCAATGCATATAAGATATTTGTATTATACAAGCTCTTGTAATTCATATAAGTCATGTTATCGATGCGCATAAGACATTTTCATTAAGTCATACTACCGAAATGGTATAAGTCATCACTTAGTCATCACTTCTCCCCCTTTGTCATCAACAAAAAGGGAATGAGACTTGAAGCACATAATTTGTGAATTGATCATATAAAAATTCATCATTCAAAATTAAGTATGCTAAAATATTTACGCAGAGTTCATCTTAAGGAAAATTCAACATTCATCCATTTTATCAAATCTCTTCTTTCTATAAATAACAAAAATTGTAGGTGTACAAAGAAGTAATTGTGATTAAAAAAAAAATTCAAGTAATAACTCCAATAAGTCAAGATCATAATTCGAATACAAACTCATTCAAATTCAAATCGTCAACTTGAAACTCATAATCAAGCCATTAATTTTGAGATTCACAAAATATCATAAAATCATTAATCTTGATCAGATGGGAGCGGTGTTTGACTCAAGATAGGATAAGGTAATTTAACATGTTATTTAGAATCGAAAGAGAAGGATCAAATCCACCGAGGAACGGATAGAGGATGAAAAACTTTACGAAAACTCCATTCAAACAAGTTTATTCTTAGGGACAATTTAACATACCTAATTCCCTTCTAATGAATTCAAATTGGTCTTCATTCAAAGCTTTTGTAAATATATCTGCTAATTGATGCTTTGTGTCAATAAATTCTAAAACAACATTATTATTAAGGACATGATCGCGTATGAAATGATGCCTAATATCGATATGCTTAGTTCTAGAGTGCTGAATTGGATTTTTGGTAAGATATAAGGCACTTGTATTATCATATTTTATGGGAATGATTTTTAAGTGAATTCCATAGTCTTCTAATGTATTTTTCATCCAAGTGCAACTGAATTTTGCTTCTTGGAAGTCCAAGAGACAAGTGCATGTCCTAAAAATTGGCATGTTTCGGATGTACTTTTTCTATCTATCCTGCATCCACCAAAATCGGCATCTGCATAAGCTATTAAATCGAATTTATCAGATTTTGGATACCATAATCCCAAATTTGGAGTTCCTTTAAGATATCTAAATATTCTTTTAACGCTCTTAAGATGAGATAATTTAGGATTGGATTGAAATCTAGCGCAAAGTCCTACACTAAACATAATATCCGATCTAGTCGCGGTGAGGTAGAGTAGACTACCTATCATTCCCCTATATGTTTTTTGATCGAAATTTTCATTATTTTCATCCAAATCTAACTTAGTCGAAGTACTCATAGGGGTGTTTATTGCTTTTGAATTATCCATGTTAAATCATTTTAACAATTCTAATGTATATTTAGATTGGTTAAGAAATATACCATCACTAAGTTGTTTGATTTGTAATCCTAAAAAGAAAAAAGTTAATTCACCCATTAAACTCATTTCAAATTCATGACTCATACATTTGGCAAATGATTCACATAGTGATTCATCCGAAGAGCCAAAAATAATATCGTCAACATAAATTTGCACAATAAGAAAATTATTTTTAAAATGTTTGATAAACAATGTAGTATCAACCTTGCCTTTGGTAAAATTATTTAAAATAAAAAAGGAATTAAGCCTTTCATACCAAGCTCTAGGAGCTTGTTTCAAGCCATAGAGAGCCTTAGTCAATTTGAATACATGATTAGGAAGAAGATAATTTTCAAATCTGGGAGGTTGTTCGACATATACTTCTTCAGAAATAAAACCATTCAAAAAGGTACTTTTGACATCCATTTGAAACAGTTTAAAATTATCACTACTGGCATAGGCAAGGAGCATCCTAATGGCTTCTAATCTTGTCATAGGAGTGAAGGTTTCTTTGTAGTCGATACCTTCTTCTTGGTTGAAACCTTTGGCCACTAATCTAGCCTTGTTTCTAACCACGATACCATTTTCGTCTTGCTTGTTTCTAAAGACTCATTTAGTACCAATGACTAAATGGTCACTGGGTCTAGGAACAAGCTTCCATACCTTATTCCTCTCAAATTGATTTAATTCCTCTTGCATTCCAATAACCCAAAAATCATCTTTTAAGGCCTTGTCAATGCATTTAGGTTCGATTTGAGAAAGGAAAGGCGGTGTTAGCATAAAAATTCTTGAAAGGGGAACGAGTTTGAACCCCTTTTGATGTTTCTCCTATAATTAGCTCCTTTGGATGAGCATCTATATACTTCCATTCCTTGGGTAAGGAAATTTCAGAAGAAGGTGCATCCAAGTTGCTATTTTGAGGAGGGGGTTCATTTAAGTTCAAATTATCAAAACCAAGATCATCATCAAAATTATTTTTCTTTAAATCAGAAATTTTATAAAAAAACTACATTAATAGATTCTTCTATTACTAAGGTTCTTTTGTTAAAAACCCGAAAAGCCTTAGAAACGGAAGAGTAACCAAGAAAGATGCCTTCATCGGATTTAGTATCAAATTTTCCTAAGGCATCCATTTCATTCAAAATAAAGCATTTACAACCGAAAACTTTAAAATAGGAAATATTTGGTTTTTTGTTATTCTATAATTCATAGGGAGTTTTTGATAGGGATGGTCTTATTAGGACCCTATTCATGATGTAGCAAGCCGTATTTACTGCTTTGGCCCAAAAATACTTGGGTAGACTATGTTCATTTAACATTGTTCTTGCCATTTCTTGTAGGTTTCTATTTTTTCTTTCAATTACTTCATTTTGTTGGGGATTCCTCGGAGTGGAGAAGTTGTGATTGTATCCATTAACTTCACAAAAATTTTGAAAGTCACGGTTTTGAAATTCGCCACCGTGATCACTCAGAATTGATGAAATCATGAAACCTTTTTCGTTTTGAGTGAGTTTACAAAATTTAGAGAAACACTTGAAACAATCACTTTTGTGAGCTAAGAAATAGGTCCAAGTGTATCTAGTATAGTCATCCACAATTACAAACGCATATTTGCTTCCTCCTAGACTTGTCGTGTCAATTGGTCCAAATAAGTCCAAATGAATCAATTGTACTGGTCTAGTGGTGCTAATTTGAGTTTTTGGTTTGAAACTAGTTTTTATTTGTTTACCTAGTTGACATGCACCGCATACTTTGTCCTTAATAAACTTTATATTTGAAATTCCTCACACTAATTCTCTAGATGAGATCTTAGATATTAGTTTCATGCTTGCATGGCCTAGTCTCCTATGCCAAAGCCAAGCATCATTATTTAAAGCGGAGAAGCACATTTCATTACTTAGTTCATCAAGGTTGATGGTGTAGACATTATTTTGTTTTAATGCAATCATAGTTATGTTATGGTTTAGTTTTTCAATAATACACACATTTGATTCAAATCTAATGATATAACTTTTATCACATAATTGACTAACACTCAAGAGATTATGTTTCAATCCATCAACTAGTAAGACATCATCAATAGAAAATTTTAATTTGTTACCTATGGTTCTCTTGCCAATGATTTTGCCTTGGTTGTTGTCTCCGAAGGTGACGTACCCTTCTTCTTTGCTAGTAAGCATAGAGAAATGAGATGGATCTCCAGTCATATGTCTTGAGCATCCACTATCTAGATACCATCTCTTACTCCTAGCTTGTGATGGTGTATGTTTCTACAAGAAGGGATTATTTTTAGGTACCCATTTTCTTTTGGGTGCCTTAAAAACTGATTTAACTTGTTCATCATATTGCATAGAATTGATCATGGTTCCTTTAGGAACCCAAATTAGTTTGTTTGGACTAATTTTCATGAATGGACATTTATAAGTTTTATGTCCATATTTGCAACAAAAGTTACAATTGCTTTGGTGTCAAACATGTAAGATAGGGCCTTTAATGAATGTGGTTGGATTTTGGTGAGGACTTCTCACAAATCTGATTCCACTTCTTTTAGGAATGTGACCCTTATTTGTAAGGATCATGTTCAAAGACTTACTACCAAACTCGAATTTCTTCAAGGTGTCCTTAAGTAGCAAGTTCTCCTTTTGGAGAGTTTCTAGATCATGGCATTTTATACATGGAGCTAAACTGTCATGATATTCAGTCTTTAATTTATCGATATCACAAGTGAGACTATCATGTTACTTTTTTGGCAATTTGTATTTTCTACTAATTGTCTTACATTCATCAAATAACTCATGGAAGGCATTTAATAATTCATGATATGGTAAATCTGCATCAATTAAATATGTTACCTCTTCTCCGATGGCCATTAGGGCGTAATGAGCAACTTGCTCGGTGTTGGACTCCTCTTCTTCGGACGCACTTGAATCATCCCACGTTGCCTTGAGCGCCTTCTTCTTTGATGTTCTCTTTTTGGCTTGAGGACAATCATTCTTGTAGTGTCCCGGTTTTTTGCACTCATAGCAAATCACTTGGTCCTTCTTGTGTTCAAATTTATTTTTTGTATTATTTTTAAATTTGTTCTTTCTTAAATATTTTTTAAATTTTTGAGTCAAAAGTGCAATGTCATTATTACTGTCCTCATCACTTGATGTTCCTTTCAAGTGATCTTCTTATGACGTGAGTGTCATATCCTTCCTGTTCTTTGGAAGGAGGTTCTCGAGCTCGTTATGAGCTTGACATGTCATTTCGTAGGTCATTAGAGACCCAATAAGTTCTTCAAGAGGGAATGTTTTAAGGCCTTTGGCCTCTTGAATGACCGTAACTTTTGGATCCCAACTTTTAGGGAGGGATCTTAAGATTTTAGTTACTAGTTCAAATTAGTAAAATCTTTACCAAGAGCTTTGAGTCCATTGATGACATCCGTGAACCGGGTGTACATGTCTCCGATGGACTCACTTAGTTTCATTCAGAAAAGTTCATAAGAGTGCACAAGGATGTTGATTTTGGACTCTTTCACTCGGCTAGTGCCTTCTTGAGTGACCTCAAGAGTTCTCCAAATATCAAAAGTCGAATCACAAATTGAAACACGATTAAATTCATTTTTGTCTAGTGCACAAAACAAGGCATTCATAGCCTTTGCGTTTAAAGCAAATACATTCTTCTCCGATTCATTCCATTCGCTCATCGGAAGAGAGGATTTTTGAAATTCGTTTTCGATAATAGTCCAAAGCTCAAAATCCATGGAAATGAGGAAGATCCTCATAAGAGTCTTCCAATAAGTATAATCCGACCCATTAAACATGGGTGGATGTGTGATAGAATGACCCTCATGTATGCCGGAGTAAGCCATCTCTCTTGGGTATCAAACCAAATATGAGAGTGAGCCTTGCTCTGATACCAATTGTTAGGATCGGAGTGGGACTAAGAGGGGGGGGTGAATTAGTGCAGCGGATTAAAATTTTGGTTTTGACAAATCTTTTGATACGATAAAAACTGAACTTGAAAAGCTTAACTTGAACGCGTGTTCGTAAAGGTATGCAGCAAAGGTAATGAGGAAATAAAGCACGTAAGAAGGTTTGCAGTAATATAAATAGCAATAATAAAATGCAAACCAGAGATCACACCGATTTTAAAGTGGTTCGGTCCGAGTTATTTTAGTTACAAGGCGCCAAACTCAAGATGAGCACAGCATATCATCCACAAACTGACGGCCAAACAAAGATGGTAAATAGGTGCTTAGAGATGTACCTCCGGTGTTTTGCTAGCGACCGACCAAAAGAGTGGGTGAAATGGCTTCCTTGGGCCGAATGGTGGTATAATACTACATATCATTCATCTATAAAATGTGTCCCTTATGAAGCATTGTATGGTCGACCAGCCCCTGTGATTTCCAAATTATGTAATTGGCTCGGCCAAGGTAGATCAAGTTGACCAAGAATTGATTGATATGGACAAACTCTTACAACCGTTAAAAGATAATCTCTCTACCGCTCAAGCCAGAATGAAGTAGCAAGCCGACACACGACGAAGTGAAAGAGAATTTTTAGTGGGAGATTGGGTTTATCTTCACCTACAACCATATAAGCAACTCTCTATCAACACTCGAGCCTCCATGAAGCTATCCCCACGTTTTTATGGGCCCTATCAGATCATAGAGCATATTGGAGCCGTGGCGTACAGACTTAAATTACCTGAGGATGCCAAAATTCACCCTGTCTTTCACGTATCATGCCTAAAACCCAAGTTGGGAGAACACGAGTCACCCCAGATTCAACTGCCCAACACAACTGAGGATGGAGTTATTCAAGCCCAACCACAAGCCATCCTCGATCGTAGGATCGTGATGCGTCGCCGACATCCCTCTACTGAAGTACTAGTGCATTGGAATAATCTACCACTTGAAGATGCCACATGGGAACCATATGAGGAGCTGAAGACCCGGTTCCCTGAGTTCATGAAATCTCAGCCTTGAGGACAAGGCTGATTTGAAGAGGGCGGGTCTATTAGGACTCTAGCTAGGAGAGTCCTAATTGAGAGGGACATTCTGTTAGGACTCTAGCTAGGAGAGTCTTAATTGAGAGGGACATTCATGTAAGAGGTTTTTTCTTAGAGAAGAATTAGGAGTTGTAAGGGAATAGGAGTCTTGAGTAGGAGTCCTATTAGGAGTTGGTTAGAAGTAAGAGTCTTAAGTAGGAGTCCTATTAGGAATTAGGGTTTAGAAGCCCTATAAATAGCCATGTATTCCTTCTCTTTTCTTAAGCAACAGATGAATCTTTTCTGCAGCCTTTGAGCAGCAACTTAGAGGGAGGAACCCCTATAGAGTTCGAAGGAGGCCGATCCCCTAAAGAGATCAACCCCAAGTTTAGAATCTGCAAGGGTTCTAACACACTACTTGTGCTGGGCGGTACCACCACCTACAGCACTAACACTAAGTAGTACCACTACTCAATCTAGCGGTACTACTGCTTGAAACTAGGTGATACCATTGCCTGGTCAGGTGGTACCACCGCCTAACAACTTGAAAAAGTGTGCTCTTGACTTTTCCAAGTCATGGGCAGTTCTACCTATCTTTGGGTCATTGAATGAGCTTTCCACTTAGCCCAAAACAGTCCCAACTCAAGCCCAATGGGCCCCTAATTAAGTTAATATGGTTACACCAAAAACTAACATGATTACTGCCTAACTATTACTAATTAATATATAATTGATTATAAGACTAGAATTCTATGTTGTCTGATATGTCATTGGTTCATTCGACGCTTTATCCAACCCTTTAGCGTATCATTATCTCCTTTGGCGTATTGCCCAATCGACATATTAATCTCTACAACATCTGATCTCCTTGGTATAATATTCGATCCTTCAGCCTGATCCTCGAACTCATGGCACGAAGTCCTTCTATCAGCACATCAATCGATCCTTCGGTCGACGTCCAATCTTTTGACATGTTCACTCTAGCCCAATATCTGATTCTTTCTGTTTTGATTGATTTGCCTTTTCTAATTGAAGTTAGTCTTACGTCACTCAAAATACTGATTAGATCGTAAACTCATCAATTGATTTCATCATCAAAATCTAAGATTCAATAGTGGTATCGCTTAGTGTCAATCTACAGGTAGTAGTACCGCTAGTACCCTAGAAACCCGGGATAAGAAACTTTTTGACTCTATTTTTAAAGCCATTGGGGCCTATAAATACCTCATTCTTTCCTACATGAAAGAACATGAAAAGTATAAACAAAAGTCTTAAGATTTTGAGATATAAAAGTCTTAAAAAAATGCTAAGTGTTCTCTTCCTCTATCTTTAGATTTGTGATCATCCTAAGAGATATGTGGCACTTATAAAGGTTATCTCCTAAACCTATGAAAAGGAAAAAGAGTTATAAGAGGGCAGTTAGTCTTCGCCCATTGAAAGAAGATCGTTAGTGATCGTCGGTGGCATCGATAGAAGAGGAATCGAAAGTTTACATAGGTCACGACGACCGAACCACTATAAATCTGATTCGTACTTTCTTTCTACGTTTCATTGCTACTACATTCGGAGTTAATTGCTTAGTTCATTTACTCTAAATCAAGCATGCTTTCATTATCATTTTCGTTGAACGAAGATTTTTCAAAATCGATATTTTTATCGAAGGTACTAATTCACCCATTCTCTTAGTGTCGATTTCGGTCCTAACGATAAATACCTCATCCTTTCTTGTTTAGAAGAACATAAAATTGAGTAGAAAAGAGAAAAAATATACTTGAGAAAAAAGTATTATAATCTCTCTAAAGTTAATGAGTTTTTTTCTCCTAAAGTTAGAAGGTTTTTAAGGAAGGAGTGAGGTCTAAAAGAGAGATGTATAAAGGTTCTCTCCTGAGCGAGCCTGTGAAAAGGAGAAAGAGTTGTAGGCGTAGTTGATCTTCGCTTGTTAGAAAGAAGATCGATAGTAAAAACCGATAGCCTCAAAGAATCGAGAGTAGATATAGGTCAAGACGATCGAACTATTATAAAATTAGTTTATATTTACTTTATGTTTTTCATTTACATTACAAATTAATTTTTTATTCTCACTACGCTCGTTACGCTTTTGTATATTTTTAAATTAAACATCTTTCGGATACGATTTTATTGAATAAAGTTTCCGAATCTAGGTAAGTTTTATGAAAACATTAATTTAACCTTTCCTCCTGCTGATACATTTATAATACCTTAAGGATCATTTGATTGGAAGGCTTATTATGACTTTTTATAGTGATTTGACATAAAGAATGATACGGCTATGACATAAGAATAGAGACAAAATTAAGTATTTCTGTCTCACTACCTATCCAAAAAAACTAAAACCCTGTTACTCTCGTGACATAATAAATAGGGTTTCTGTAGTGTCGATGGGTACATCAAATATATCACACTTAACTTGAATCTATTTTCTTGAGAGATTTTCCAGAAATAATATTTAGTTTGTGTTATTTTCGTATAGGACTTTTAATGTATTTCATCTCACAATATAACGAATATCTTATGGTACTTTCGAAGAAGGGACAAATTTAATTCCAGCATATATCAACTGAAGTCTCATATGGACTATAGAAAATTGACCTTATCATGACTAATGAAAAGTTAATATGATCATAAATGATTTATTCATGTTTATTCTTCCTCAGCTGATGGTGATCTTTTTTCAGATTTATTAATGTTACACGTGTTAGAAAATTGTCCTTATCATGACCAATTAAAATTAATTTGATCATAAATGATTTATTCATGTTTATTCTTTCTCATCTAATGGTGATGTTTTTTCATATTTATAATGTTACACTTGTGTTGCATTTGTTGGTTGATTCTGCATGAAAGCATAGCTGCTTTCAAAAAGAATAATTAAAGAAGCATAAAATCTGAGGGTGCTGAATATACATATTCTTTTGCATGCTTACCTTATATATGACCACGTATCTATGTATAATTTGCAGTCCAGTCCAATAATTACTAGATTATTTTACTTTCAAGAATATAATCTCTTGAACGATATTAAATTAGAAGAAAAAAAAGGATAAACCCCAAGATGATGTTATTTACACATATCTTCTGAAATAACTTTTGATTTGTGTGGGCCCAAATGCAAAAGACCTAAGCCACATGTATTTTGCATCTTATATACCAACATTATATCTTATGTTTTTAATCAAAATTGTCATCTATTACATCTGTATGTTCCATCATAGTTCTGAAAAAAAAAATTGATGAAATACTTTGATACTTGTTGATAACATAAATCATGAAAAATCATTTATGTTTTGCATTTATGGAAGAACCTCCAAGGCAAACCATTCACTCCTTTGGATGAGAATGGATGGAGTAGGTCGCTATTGTTGCATCAAGAAGTATCTCGTTGTGGAAAATGCATATGGTAAGGTGTCATGGCATGTTGTGACTAAGGTTCTTAATTTAATGGGTTTCCTACTTGGTTCATAAGATGGATTAACACCAGTCTTTGTACTCCTATGTCAAATTAATGGAGATAAATATCAAAGATTTGGAGGATAAAAAGACCTTAGGCAAGGGACCTCTTATTCCCTACTTATATGTGATAGATTTCCCAAATCCTAACTAAGTTTCTTCATAAGGTGATGCCAAAATAATCAATTCTCTCAAAATTGACAGCTGACTACCATATCAATCATATCATATATGTTGGTAATATCTTATTATTCTTTAGGACTAATAAAAAAAATCTTATTCTAATATCCTTAAAAAATTTCAAGTTTATGAAATCATGAATATACTAGTTGAAAGCCTTATTAACAATTTTCTTTGGCAAAGATCTAATAACGGCACAGCAAAGGTCTTTGCTTAATTGAATAATAGGACAAAGTTAACTAGAATTGTCAAAATGATGACAGGATAAATATGATGCCGTCTATCCAAAGGGTTGCCCGGTGTTGAGGTGCTACTTGGGAATCGAAATTGTTCATCTAATCTATACGTGCAGTAAGAGCTGGTTTTATTAAACTATTGGGGATGATAAGAATGCTAATGTCTTCTTTGATAGTTGGACATTTGATATTCTATTAGACACAAACCCAACTATGTCTCCTAACTTGGAACTTGCTACTTTAGAGGTCAGAGTTTGTTGTTCCAATCTAGTAGGAGCTGGAATGACTAGTTGGCAGCTGCTATAGGACATATTTAGTCCTGAATTTACAAACAAGACGAAGGATATCCTAATGCTCATCCTTTGGAAAACCCTTATAAATCCTAGTGTGCATATGTTTTGCTGGAAACAGATACAGACGGGACTTTCCATTGTTTGTAGATTGAGAAAGCATAATACTCTAGTTGAGGGTAGACGCCCCATGTGTAAGGTTGCCCCCTGAATCCATTGAACAACTTAGGTGTACGAAACATGCGGAGTGGAGATCAAATTGGAAATGAAATTTCACTTCTTTGGTAACTTGGTGCAAAAGGGTTTAGGTGAGAGAAGGCTCTAACTTGCTTAGGGGGAGATCCTCAGTGTTTATATAGCCAATGTGATATGGTTCTTGTGGAAAGGAAATGATGCTCCTTTTGATAGCAAGAAGCGTACCACCATGAGTATATAATATGAACTCAAACCCATAATATATATATATATATATATATATATATAATACATATATATATATATAATACATATATATATATATATAATACATATATATATAATACATATATATATAATACATATATATATAAAAACATATATATATACATATATACATACATATATATATATATATATATATATATATATATATATATAAATACATTTATACATATAAGTATATATATATATGTATATATATATATATATATATATATATATATATATATACATATATGTATATATAGGAA